>NW_024962263.1:37134868-37238106 GCF_019238085.1 Lagopus leucura
AAGAAAAGAAAAGAAAAGAAAAGAAAAGAAAAGAAAAGAAAAGAAAAATACTTCATTTCTTCTAAGTTATAATTAAGAAGATGTATAGTTCAACACAGTTTTTGTTGCAAAGGCAAATTTTTAACCAGTAAAGATATCATTTACTCAAGGAAACTTAGCAAGAGCTTTGCCAAGAGCTCAAACACAGCTGGTATTGCTGCATCCCCACCCAACCTGTCCTTTGGGGAAATATGCTTGTACAGGGGAGTGGGGATCATTTTATTGCAACTTCAGGGGAATATTGCAGAGGAAAAGCAGATGGTCTCCAAATCCAGGGTTCATAAATTCAAAAGATCACTCTGAATTCCCTCCTCTTTAGCTGTGACACCACTCAAAAATTCTAAACCCAAAGTTTATCTATGTAACCATGGCACTGTCAGAAAATTTCTTTGTTAAAGGGAAGATGTTAACTGAGACAATTATATTATCCTAGGGAAAAAAAATTAAAACACACAAAACATGACAATTAACCAACAAACCACAAAGCCTGCCACCACTTCCTCTGATTATTATCAGCTTTCTAGACCTTGTGGGAGTGAAGACTGTCCTTTTACAACCACTACCCCTGGGCAGAAGAAAACGATTAGTTTGCTCAGCTGATGCTATATATTTTTATATTCTAATCAACTGCATTTGACCATAAAATACTTTGCTTCTCTATGCTCTGGGAGATCACCTAGGGCAGAAGTTGATAGTAGCTGAGAAAAAAACATCTGCAACATTTCTAGTCAAATTAGACGGACAACCTTTGATATGCTGCTGTACAGTGCACAAGCACCTAGCACTTGGTTCAGTATTAGCTAAGACTCATTCCTTTTCTCACATGCAGTATAAAAAGTGTAACAGTAGAAAAGAGTGTTACTTCCTATGACTTCTGTGATGGTCTCAGCCAAAAGATATAAAGTTGTAACGTACTCTAACATGAAAGAGAGGAAAAGAGAGAGGCAAAAGATTCTTGTATGCATATTAATATTACCTATACAAAAAGATTTTTCTTTGCAGTTTTATAATCAGCTAATCCCCATATTTCAGTTCTGAAGTTTTAGTGAGAGCATAAGACTTTAAAAGTATGAAACATATTACAGATGCATCTACTATACGACGTCAATCATTCAGAACAAGTCAGCATTTTTCCATGCAAAAAGCCAGTAGAATACCATAGTTACAAGTTAAATTATGCAAACTGTAAAGAAACTATCTAGTAAAGTCAATAAAATAGTTATTAATTATTTAGAATCATAGAATCATAGAATCACAAGGTTGGAATGACCTGCAAGATCATCTAATCCAACCGTTCTCCCATTACCACTGCTACCACAAGCACTAAACCATATATTGTAGCTCTTCATCCAGATGCCTCTTGAACACTGTCAGGGACAGTGACTCCAGCACCTCCCTGAGCAGCCATTCCAGTGCCTGACCACCCTCTGAGAGAAAAAGTTCTTCCTTATGTCTAACCTAAACCTCCTCTGGTACAACTTGTGGCCATTTCCTCAGGTCCTGTTTGTTGCCTGGGAGAAGAGGCCAAACGCCTCCTCATCACACCCTCCCATCAGGAAGTTGTAGAATGCAATAACATCTCCTCTGAGCCTCCTCTTCTCCAGACTATTTAAATCTAGCTTTAATAATAGCCACTCTCAATAAGAACATAGCATGAATCATGAGCTAAAAAAATTTGCCAGAGTATGAATTAAGACTTTTTTCTGCATTTTGTTTCTTTTTTATCTAATCAAACTATGATAGGCAATTCTTCCTTGTGCATTATGCAAAATTCTTTCCTTCTACAAGGTAAGAGTTTATGTAAGTTATACCAGTTGATTAGCTCACCACGTGTGCTCCTGCATATCAAGAGTCTGCAGATCTATTTACTTTATAGGAAAAAGGTACTGGGCATTTCACAGTAGTGCTTCATTTTTTTCCATGGGTGATCAGTGGCTGCTACACAAGCCCTAAGCTTTGGAGAGATGGCTTTTGTTGGGAATTCATAAGCCATATCACAGCAAAAAATTTAATTCTTGAAGCTAACACCTATACAAACAGATTACTGCCTGTGACCCCAAATTACCTATTTTAGTACATTCTTCTTCTGTCTTTAGTTCTTTTAACATGGATTATGATGAATCTATCACTGGGAAGAACAGCATTCACTATACTGTACAGCATTCACCAGTGCTGGCAGCATCAGTTCATATACAGACAGCCTCTCTGACATGCAGTAGCTGAGAATCCTGAACCATCTTACCTTTCAATGAGCGAATATTTTGTTCTACCTCTTTTTAGAAGAATCCTACTCAGTTCTTGTTAGAAAGCATATAGTATGTAATTTCTCCTTCATCTCATCTACCTTTCAAATTAATAAGCTGCAGCTTTCTATTGTTTTCCCCCAGGTCTTTTTAAGTCTGCCCTGCTGGACTTTAAGTATCATTCAGTTATCACCTTAAATGAGTTCAGTCACGCTTTCTGATAGATTTATGATTTTATATTTTAGAAATGAATCAAAATATTACATAAGTGGGGATGACTCATTATGGAACATCCATCAAAGAACATTACAGTGAAAAGAATTTTGACTAAGACTGAATTCTACATTTCTTTACTATTGCCTTCATTATTGCTACTATTTCTATCATTGCATAGGACAAAATTCCTTTTCTGCTGTGAATAGTCTGCATTCTTCTCTGATTACCAACATAGCAATTAAGGAATGTTATTAGCATTAATAATTGTCTCATAGGGTATGTTCCATATCTATACTGAAATGCCATAGAGAATTATGAGATATAGCAAATTAAAATATTCTACTATGCTTGTTTTGATGCAGAATGCTTTAAAATATTTTACAGATATTTTAGATGCTCCTATATTGCTTCTTAAGTTTGCAGAAATGCCATTACAAAGCAGGGGATTTTAATGATACAGATGTTTAGTGGTGCAACCACTGAAGACCAGAGGTCTTTGAGGTGTTCATTTTATTCCAAACTTAGTTTTTTAGGAAAGCAATAGCACAGCTGTTAACTACACTATTTCTGATCTTATTTACACTCAGCTCCTCCAGTAACCATCTACAGATGATTCAGTTATTTGCATCTCAGAACAGACTGAAAGCAGGATTCTCACCAGCAACAGACAGAAACAGTAAGAGAGGAGTGGTGCATTTAACAAAAATAAGTTTAGTTTCAAAGTCCTATCACTAGTGGTATTAAATGGTAATAAGATGGGTGATCAAAATTACTCTGAACAGGTTTACATTAATATTTTCCCAGTTTATTTTCAGAATTTTCTCTTATGCTCACTGAAAAAAAAATCACTCAAAACACAGTTTAAAAAAGAAAAAAAAAGGAGAGATACTAATACATATATACAATATATACAATAATATAATGTATACTTACAAAGAACTACACTAGACTTCATCCTGTGGAAAAACTCTTTCTAGAAGTACAGTAGCATTAATCATAACCTTATTTGAAAGAACCACCAGAGTTGTCTCAACCGAATTTGCACATAGTCCGTACATTCCCAGCTTGTGTTTCAGTGTTATTCATCATCCAAACATTGTGAGAAAGCCACAACTTTCTTCTCTTAATCTTTAATTTTAGAAGTCTTCAAACAACCTCAAGTGACAATTGAAGAGATGTAAAACCCTTGAAACCAGAAAAAGAATTCTGTTTGGGCCTAATTCAAATGCTTTAAATTTGTTTGGATAATCATTAGTTTCTGTCCAGACAAAACATCAATAACTTTGGATTAGGCTGTGTTCTGGGTTTAGTCTTGGAGTCTCAGGCTTATTTAATGTTGGATTACTTTGAAGGCGAACTTATAAGTACTTCTCCCCTTCACTCCCTTGCTATTTCTACAAATACAAAAGAGCCATTTAATTTATTGTAGAAAATAATAAGCCTTTGATATTTTTTCAGGAAAAGCAAGGCAAGACCAAAAAAACCTATAAATCCCCCAGTGACCCACAAACTAATTCAGTAACACAAGGCAGCATACACTTGATTCTTTTAAGGTCATGCAGTGCTATCTCACTGTACTTGTCACTGTTCTTTGCAACAACAGCATACCACCTCTTCAGAGATAAATCACTTAAGTGGGTGTTTGCACTAAAAATACACCCACAATTAAATGGCTGAGTGTGTGCATACAACTTTACTCAATCACTTCACTGTGAAGAATGTATACTACCAAAATGATGGCAGAGAAGGTGTCAAAATTTAACTGATTTATAGGCACCATATTTGGAAAGTTTATTAGCACAGAAGGTATAAACAAAGTTTATAATCTTAAAAAAAAAGAAGTTACAGGCTTTGCTGGCTGAAAGCTGCATTCTAACACAGCACTCTTTCAGATGTTGCCAATGGTGATTAAAATTTCGCAGAACTGTCAAAGAGATGGTATGTCTTGTATAAGAGAGTGCTTAAATTATGAAATCTATTTTAGTACTCCTTTCATTACTGCTGAAGAGAATTCTTTCAAACTGTGAGCAGCAAAAGTTTGATATGATGGCTGAGATTATTTTAAAACTGTGTAATAATAGTCAATAGTCCCACTTAGGGCTCATGGACTAGATAGCATCCATGGTCACATGCACATGTGAATTAATGACTAAATGCAACCTTAGATACCTACATTTTCTTTCAGAGACAAATTTAGTTTCTCTCTGGAGAGGGTTGGAGAGAAATTTCTCTACAGACATAGGACTTTTATTCCTCTCGGTTTGCCTTTTGTTGTCTTAAAAATTGGATTTAAATGAGGATGGAAACAGGGCTGTCAAGTAAATGCAAATGGCTGAAAGGTATCAAAGCAGTTTTCTATCAAGTCCTACTTTTGAAAACACAGAAAACATTCATACATTTTGCTTTTCCCAGACCAATCTTGGCCTCTCTTTCCATTCCACCTCCCCCATTCTTCTTACTGCTACTTGTCAGGTGAAGTCCCTGGGTACTGGAAAAAGGGAAACATCACTCCCATATACAAGAAAAGGAGTGAGGATGGAAACTACAGGACAGTGAGCCTCACCTCTGTGCCTGGGAAGATCGTGGAACAGATCCTCCTGGAAGACATGTTAAGGCACACGAGGGATGAGCAGGTGATCCAAGTCATCCAGCATGGCTTCACTGAGGGAGGGTCATACCTGACCAATCTAGTGGTCTTCTATGATCGAGGGATGTTTAACAATACTTGTGATAGCTGTAAAATGATTACAATGTCTACAGACTTGGTTTAGCCATTTTTAAAGGAAAAAAATAAATGCTTTGCGTAGACTACTGTATGCAATCCCTTTTTCTTTATTTTTTCTTAAATACATCACACCTTATGCTTCTGAGTTGCATACCTCTGACCCCATCTTTACAGTCATAGCCTAGTTCAAAACATGCACAAAGATTTAAGGATCTGAACAAAAGATGAACAGTAATTAGAGTTTAAGAATCTGTTTAATAAAAATAGTTTAATAGTCTGGAATAATAGTTTTCACTATTTTGAAGGTAAGAAGGGAGAGAAAGAAGTCCATGTGTGGGATGAGAGTTCTATCCACTGTCATGAAAATGTGTGCTTTTACTGCTACAGTAGATACTACACAAGCTTTCAAAGCTTTGAGCACGTTATCTAGATACTTGTACCAAAACACTTCTGGGACAGTTCAGAATTTATTTTTTTTTAATTATTCTCGTTTGAGGATAACTTGTATCCTGCACATATTAAATATGACATTTGTATTAAATTTTACAGAGGAAATAGTACATAGGCACAACATGATTTTTAAAGTTATTCATTTCTGTAATGCCACTCTTCTACTCTTTTCTTTGTTATGCTTTAAGATGAGCACTGCACAAATCAGTGTTTATAGGCCTGTTACCGTAAATGATTTTAACATCCATCATGAATGTAGAGAGAAGCCACAGGTATAAATCAATCACTTCCTGTAGGTTTCATCAAAGTACTTAGCACAATTCAAATTAGAAACTAAAAGTTAGTTGATTTTAAAATGTAACTTTGCATTTCTAAAATCTTTGTTGCCAATCCAGGAACAGTAAGATTCACAACAGAGACCAGAACATCCTACATGTCACCTGCAATTAATGAATTGCGGTTAACCTGCGATAGCTGAATGAATAAGGCAAAAACTTTTGTGTGAAGAATACAGCCAGGATGAAAAACAAAATTTTAAGCAATTCATTTTTCATCTAAACAACTACAAGTGCTGCTATAGGCGAGCATAGCAAGTTGCTTTAAGCTACTGACAGGTTGTTAGACAAAACCAGAAGTCACAAAAATTATAAAAAAACACATCACTTTCAAACTTCTAGTAGTATATTCCTTCACTAAAATATGACAATGGTAAATAACATAAATAAAGAGATTGGGTAGCCTTCTTTTTACCTTACCTTACTTTCATTTTCCTGTTCGCATGTAAGTATTTCTTCTACCCCCAGGGAAGCATATTTTCAAGACTAACACAGGACGAACCAACAGATCTGATTTCTGAAAATTAAAATGGAACAAGCACTAGTTTTTTTTCTTGTCTTACTAAATAGTTGTTTTTCAGAGAGATTAAAATAATTAGCATCAGCTCTCAAAAGAAGAGTACGGATGGAGCTTAAGGCCAGGATGACTGTCCACAATACTGAGCTGCGCTAGGAATGACCAATTCACCATCATTACCACTCAGGCCAACTGAGAAGAGATTTATGACTCAGATCCATGTTGTACATTAGAAGTATCTCCTGTGGCTACAGTCTTTTGGATAGATTCTAAAAATCACTCATTCCAAACCCGAAAGTTCTTATTCATACCCGTGGAGAGATATTTCCTTCATTTCAGCAATACAAGAATAGTAACAATCTCAGAAATGGGCAGTATTCTTCCCTTCTTGTATTGTTTTACAATATTGTCTCTCCTTCCCTTCTCCACAATTATCTTTCCTTAATCTTTCTAAATCAAACAAAATAAGTGTCTGATATAACTCCTTCCCCCACATGAACCCGTACAGATATCTCTCCAGAAATTTCAGAGCAAATGACTGCTGGTACTTGTTTCTTCCACTTCTTTGCTGGTATCTTGAAATAACTAAGAACGAGTACTTACAGCTTACTGTGAAATTACACTCTTTCACAGGAAGACAAAAGGTAGGATAACAGGGTATTGATGTAATCTCTGCCATAATTTGACATCCTTGTTAAGCATCCTAATTCCTAAGTTGAAAGAGTTTTTCCTCAGATTGATTTGAATTGGGCACACTTTGAATCAAAATTCACACAAGTGCTTAAATGATCAAGTGTACTAAAAAAAAAAATATCCCCCCCAAAAAATCTGGATGATGTTTGGATGATGAATTTAAACAACTTCAGTTAACTTAGTATTTTTTCTCTACTATAGGTACTGTAGTCTAGACATTTCTCCCTCACTTATCGCTTTGCATTGGATCTGGAAATGAAGAAAAAATGCTGAACTGGTAACATTGCAGCCATTTCCACAGCAACACACCAATTTCCCAAACATCATCTTGGCTCAACTGCCACTGAAAGCTGGTGGAAAAGCAAGATGGAGGGAGCACTTTTCAAGCATTCAAACAAATGGCTAGTTTCAAGTTGACAAAAGTCTTTAACTTCAGTTAGAATACTGGTAAAAATATTTTAATACATTATATATATATATACGTATCAATAAATTATTATTAATATGAAAGTTATTTCCAGCAAACCTCAAGCAGTGGATGGACGACCATTTTAAAGTAGCCACTAGGTTTCATAGTCCACTTCATTTCTTACATTGTTTGCATTATAGCATTTATTACCTAAATAAGGGATGACATCTTCTCAAGTTTTACTTCAATTGCACTCAAAATACCCCTAAGAGGGTAAAATACAAAGTATACTAAGTTTTAAACATGAAGTTGGCTTAAAATTTTCTTGCACACTTTGAACATTCATTATTTGCTTAACAAGACTAATAGCAAATTGATATTCAGAACTGCATAGGTTATGTTATCAGTGAGCAAACGAAAAAAGCTTTGGAAAAAAGCCACCACATTACTAATAAGTTCATAATTGCTGAAGATACCTGTAAAAATAAAAATAATTACCAAATACCACAAGATGTAAACTCAGATGAAATTTTAAAATTGTATGTTTTTCCAAGGGAACCCTGTAGAGTATATTTCTCAGGAGAAATCTTAAAGCTAATCAAAAATTAATTTGAATATTAACTGTTATGTTTTTTATACAGTCAAGCCAATTAACCACTGTACTACTATCAGAGCAATTAAAATATATTTTCATAAGTTAAATACACAAAGGGGTATTGTAACAAAAAAGGAAAAAATCCAAAGGAGAAAAAAATTAATAACACATGGAACATATGCCCTGTCTTCAATAGTTTCAGCCTTTTACAGAGAGCTTGAGTAAAGAGTTAAACCTTCCCATTTTCCTTCGTCCCAACTCATATCACTACAATTGCAGCCTACTCATATACAAAACCAAATAATAGCATGACCTTTTTTCTCAAGTTCAATGATTTCAGGGATTCACCATAATAAAATCAAATCTTGATAGCTTCTACAAGGACAAAGTGGTTCCAGTGGCACTTGGACACAGATAGCTCATCTTACACAGACAGCTATCCCACCACTGTAGGATTTAATAGATTTGTTTGTGACCTCTGTTGTGGGGTTGGAACTGGTGTTCTTTAAATTCCCTTCCAGTGTAAGCTATTCTGCGATACTATGAGAAGATGTTCTACAATCAGATGAGGATATTTCTATCAGTCAGGGGAGGGTTAAGGATGGATCATCTTCAAGCATTATGTATCCCACAAAATGCTGTTTGATGCTTTGATTCATAAACAAAACCATAAAAGAGAAATGACTGGCTACATGGAAAAAAACAGTAAGATGAGTGTTTTTTGACACAAGATTTTCAATTCATGTTTTATAGGATAGTGAAAGAACCTCAACACCTAAATGTAATCAAACTTTAAACTATTATTAACATACCAGGAACCTGTTTCAAAGAGATGTGAGCTGTGGTATGAATATGCTTTGCTTCCTATTTCCTTATCAGCTGAACTCCAACCCCACCCTTTCACCCCCCATATTTCCCTCAATTTCAGCTCAGTGCTATGAACTCATTCAGCACCATTGTTCCTGTTTTCATTGCACTCGGTCCCATATCTCAGGGAATAAATTTTCCCATTTCACCTTCACTCATTTCAGTCCATTTCCCAACCAGCTTTTCTAAGAAAGCAATGAGCTGGTTTCTTGCTTGAAGTCCTTGAGTTCAAAACCTCATTTCCCCCGGGCTACTAAAGTCACCAAATCAACCTTTATTCATGTACACAGTGCAGGGAAACATCTAAAAAGCATGAGTATTTACCCAAGAGATATTAACAGTAATGTACGGATGTCAAAGCTTCAAAAAAAAGCTTCAAAATATTTGGCTGTAATTTCTAAATTCTAATTCCTAAAAAAAATCACTAAATTCTTCCTATTCTGCCTCACTTTTCCAACACAACATCATGTATCATTTTTACTTTTTTGCTTTTAAATAACCACCTTTCACAGGAAGAGAGTTTTAAAGTATTACTGAAGCAAGGTAACGCAGATTTAAAGACAAGAATAATAGCTTGCATCCTTCTTGGGTCTCAGTACAGAGGATTGATTCAGTAATGTGTGATTTCTCTTCCATTGTGTATGAATGAATTCAGTAACTTATACACCTGTGAAAAGACTCAGTGTTCAGAAAATGTAGCCAGCTTCCTCAGTGTACTTTGAGAAAAACATTCCAAAACAGCTCAGCCAAAAGCCCTCCAAAAAACTCAACACAGCAGCTCAGAAAAAAGTTATGCATTTTTCCTGTGGTACTACTACAGAGTCCACAGCTGCAGTCACTTCTTCCATATTGTCATAATACATGTATACAAAATAGGAGATAAAGGAGGGCTGCTCCAAAAGTAACACTTTTTTGTTATGATGGCCAGCAACATCCCAGAAGGGCTTTGGTAATACGGCAGTAGAAGTTGAACATTTCTGCCAATTCTGCATTACATTTTGTTGCCATGCAACACATGGCAGAAGAGAGACAGTCTGACAAAACAGTGCCAGACATGAAAATGTATATGAAGCAAAGATGTGTCATTCATTTCCTCTGTGTGGAAAAACATGGCACCCATTGGCACTCACCAATGCTTGCTGAATGCTCATGGAACACAAACGGTAGATGTGAGCACAGTGATAGTAGGGTGGTTTGTTGCCAGCAGTGGTGACAGCAACAATGGGTCACTCCTGCTCATGCAGATATTCAGGAGTACATCATGCAGGCTCTTGCTCATTGCTGGCAAAAACACATAGCTAATGATGGTGACTATGTTGAAAAATGGTGTTTTGTAGCTGAGAATGTGCTCTACCAAATAGTGTTATTGTGCTCCTTCTGTCTGTTGTAGTTTTCCATGGAAATAAAAAGGAGGCATTACTTTTGGAGTGGCCTATGTACTATTTCCACCTATTTTATCAGTCAGAACAACAGCATCTTGACAACTGTGCTACCTTTGCTGCAAGATGTTTCTGCATGAGAAAGGAAGAGACACGTTAGGGTTGATGTGGGAGAATGCTAGATGATGTTGATGTCAACCTAAAGAATTTCAGCTTGTAACTCTATGAATTGAAGCTGTAACAATGGTTTGAGTTTTTGTCTTTCAGTAGGATAGCATGGGCTTTTATGATTACTTTTTTTTTTTGGTTCAGAATCTCTTCTTCATTTTACGGTATTCAATTGCATAGCTTTGGCTTCATAACGTTTATTTTCACAAGTCTTTGTGAAGTCATTTTAGTCTGCCTTTTAAAAATACATACTAGAGTATGTAACTAGCTAAGTATTTTTTAAGAAAAAACCTTCTGAAGGTAATATGGACTTGGATGTAAATTCTGGCTTTGTAATTGCTCATAGGTAATTGCTGCATGTTCAGTTTAATCTAAATGAAACTGCTTTGCTAATGGTGGTGGAAAAGAGTGTTCCTTGTGGCTGAGAATTTGCCCTATTAGGCAGTGTCAACGTGCTGGTTGTATCTATTGTAGTTTCCATGGAACTACAAAAGAAACATTATTTCCAAATCAACCAACACACAAACGTCAAGACCTACAGCTGTGCTACACATATTGTGTTTTGTGATTGGCCTGCTTTTCTAAGAAGCGTGCAAGTCAGCTTTATGTACAGACTGATACTTCACAAAACTTGTTCTGGCCGCTTGTACTCTGCCTTTACTGTAAACAGTAGAATTTCATTTACTCTACCTTCTACTGAATCTTGTTTATTGGTTGAATACATATGACAAGGCATGCTTGCCTTCATCATTTCAAACATTTGCTACTATTGCACTGGATTTATATTCTGTCTTCAACTCTGGGAACTATAAATACAAAGCACTCAGTAAAACCTTCACAAATTTAGCTTCCTTTTATACTGCTGAGACACCATCACTGTCTTGCCTCAAAATCACATGAAGACTCACATTTCAGGAATGCAGCTGTAAATATTTATTCATCTTCCTTCTTTTCTATTTTGATCTAAGACATCAGCCTGTGATCCAACAGCTGTGACAACCCAGGTAATGTAACAGCCCAGGTTGGAAGCCAATGCTTGCTGGGAGAGCAAGATAATAACTTCATGCAAAAAAGAATCTCACTGTTCTTTCTTCTAAAGAGCAAAATCATTAAAAGTACAGCATTATGCTCTGTAATTATAATCTATGTCATTTCCCTGTTAAAAATACATTCTAATTGCTTTAAGTGAAAACACATTATAACTTCCCTTGGAAGGGGAACTAATAAATAGATTAGTAAAATCCTACCAACAGTACATTAAATGATGTTCATTCATTTAGCTTAGAATGGATCATGTAACATACATATTCTTATAGAAAAACATAATTATGGAGAATGGTTTGCTCATGGGATTAGCCTAGGGATTTTGAATTTTCCACGTCTAGTTTTGTAGTGTGAATCCTGCCCAGCTTGGTGTTGAATGAAGCTTGTTACCATCTGCTGCCTGTTCAGTGTCCTACATAGTATGAATTGGTTATCTTAGCCCAATTCCAGGCTCACAGGCATTTGGTATTACAGTAACTGACAGCAATCAACACAGCTTTATGTAAAAATCAGCAAAAAGGCAAAATATTTTAAAAGTATAACAAAGATAAATAATTTGACGCGAGCCATTTATCAAAGCCATACCTTGAGAATATGTAGGATGGTGGAAAGAGTATAATTTCAACTTTTTTCTGTGAC
Source organism: Lagopus leucura (assembly GCF_019238085.1). Taxonomy (NCBI): domain Eukaryota; kingdom Metazoa; phylum Chordata; class Aves; order Galliformes; family Phasianidae; genus Lagopus; species Lagopus leucura. The sequence continues at coordinate 37,147,188 of NW_024962263.1, forward strand.
AGTTCACTGGATGTAGATAATTACACTCTATAAAACTTCAAATGTCTAATGTCATCAGATTTTGAAAACTCTAGAAAGTAAAATGACAATTCAGTTTTTTTAAACTCATGTTTTCTCATCCTTTAGACTTTTAATAGCTAAAATACAGTTGCTATAATTGGTATAACAGTACTGAGAGTCTTGAAGTAACATTTAGGACTGTACAATGAATTATTTCATCTTCTATGACACCCAGAGCAGCTGTGCAGGCAGCCATTGTAAGCAGGATGAGAAAAACAAAGAGAGTTATAGATTATATTATCCAGACCTCAGATTATTAACCTTTAGGTGACCAGGCTGGTTTGTTTGTTGTCTCAATAATCTCAGCTATGTTTGCATTGTGTGGAATAAGCAGTAATTCAGACAAACAGCAAACTAACAAAGTGACAGAATAATTACAGTGTAAAAGCACTGTGTTGTGACTATATCTGAATTATAATAACGTTAAATATGAAATTAAAAGGATAATAACTATTTGCCATGTACTTCACTCTTGAGCAAATAGTCCCCAGTTCAGTTAGTCACTTGAAATCAGACAATATGATAGATACTGTAAAAGCTTTTCTTCAGAAAGCTTGCCTGGAGAAAACTCCTTTATCTCAAGTTTTGTTTTTGTTACAGAATGGATGAAAACATGACTTCTTAAAGTTACATACCAAAAAGTTTTGAAGCAAATAATCTGAAATCACTCATTTTCGAAACATAAAAATTTTGAATTAATAGCTGGTGGCAATGCATTGCAAATGAATATCAAAAACATGTTACTTATTTTCATATCTAATACAAAATGAAATATTTGTTTTAAAATTTTAGATCTAATTTGAGAAAATATTAATTAAAATTTACAGCTATTCTCTAATTAGGTATTAAATTTTTTTATCATAGTTGAATTTCTTTTTAAAGAGTATTAGGACAGAAACTTTCCATCTGGCCTTAATGATTTTATGTCAGTACTTACCCAGTTCTTACTGCAGCCACTGAATTCTTGTGTTCTGCTACAGCACACAATCAAACAAAACATGCCATGTTCGAAACTTCAATTAAAAAAAAATTCTGATGAACATTTTTCTTGAGTTTTTAAACAGTTTTTTAAACATTCAAACTGTTCACTGTTTTATATTGGTCTCTCGAATACAGATTGTTCCTTTTTTGAACAAGCTGTTTTTTTTTTTTTTTTTTTTTTTTGTTATACCAATGGAAAAGTCTATTTATTCCAGAAAAACAGGATCAGGAACCTTCTGCTGACAGAAAAATATTTAAACTCTGTAAGAAGATTTGACCCTCCACTATTCTTAGTCCACAATCCTTCTGAGTTTCCTTTCTTTAAGGGAAAATACATTTATTTGACTCAAGTATTAATGGGAATCATCTTGTTCTTCTGATCCATATCCCTCTTTGGATGATAAATGACAAATGTTAGGACTTTCTCATGACTCCAAAAACAAGTCTCTTTACTGGAATGTAAAAAATATGGATTTGGGCAAGACAAAGAGCCACTATGCTGAGCTCTGTAAGAGTCCAGCACAAAACTGGTGCTGGGTTTCATAAGTATTTCATACATATCATTTAATAAAAATACGCACATGAAAACAGTGATATTTACACATTTAAGTAAATATCAGTGTATGTCTACATATGTTGACAGTAAAGTATAACATAGCAGCTGTTAAATATCTGAGTTTGAAGTCAAATTCATTGTAGCCTATGAGTATTTGTGCACAAAAGACAAGCTTTACAGAAGAGTACATGGAATTTGGAATTCACTGAACATCATTTGTTTAATGCAATATCAAATTCGAGGTAAAAGGATGAAAAATAAAGAAAAAATGTGTGAATCATAGTGGCTTTTATTAGCTATCTAATTAGGCAAAATGGAAAGTAGAGATGGAACTTGTTTACTGTAACAATATGATTCAGTCTGACCTGGAATAGCTTCCGCATATTTTACGTGTCACCTTTACAGCAGAAAGATTATCTTACCAACAGCACTTTGTATTCATGGACATTCTTTCTCCCATTATAACAGAATAGAGCTCTTCTTCAGTCTGTTTTTCTGCTTTCCTTTGACACATTATCAAGATTACTGATAGATTAAATATTAAGGTAATAATATTGAATGGGTTCAACTGAAAAAGTATCAGCATTTCCTACTTCTTTATAGCTACTCAGGTTGCATTGTCAGAAGTGAAGGGCTCTGTCAATACCATCACGCAGAGTACATCTACCTACCTCAAATTTCTTATAAAATACAGACATTTGCATATCGAATCTCCTGATAGATACAAGTAGGCACCACTCAACTTCAATGAGATTGATTGCAAGAAACAGATATATGCTCATTCAAACTTTAATTGCAAGAATTCTTCACTACTGAAATGATTCACACTTAGCTTGCCTAAACTAGATGGCACAATCCAGCTCTGTACAGAAAACTGACACTCAGCTCATTCTTAAACAAGACTCTTCAGTCTTCTTTTGACAAGCTATTTGAGATGGAAGTTCTTGCACAGACTTTTGTTAAAGTTCTCCATAGAATTCCATTGTGGATCTGAATAACCATAAAAATTTTCACAAAATCACTTAAGTTTAGCAGGCCTTGCACCCTTCCCAGCACTTACATCTTTCTTAAAAAGAAAAAAATGCATCACAATGGATAAAACACACTCTTTCATACTGCCAATACAAATAGTGTGTAACTAAAAGCAAAAGGCTCTATTTGCTGACCAATATATTAAAAATTGACTACCATCAGGGAACATTTAACTACATATTTTCTTAATGTTTAATCATACCATTAAGATGAAATTGCTATGCTATAATTATGAAAGAGCACCTTCATGGTTATGAAGAAATTAATTAGTTAGTACTTGGAAAATAGTGAAATATGGTTGCTAAGATAGTATTTTGAAATGAAAATTAAAAGAGTAAAACCCTAATATCTACAACATCACAGTATTATGCAATCGACTTGGTAATGCTCAAATAGATCTCATTCTTAAAATGCAGATGGTAATATACTTTGTCATATTAAAATCCGAATATATTTAATATAGAATTTTAATTTGCATCTGATTCTGACTAAAATTTTGTGATTTAATTTTTTTGCCCATATTTTGGAAAAGAAAATTGCACAAAAATGACAAAGAACTCAGAATAACTTCACCAGCCAAGCAGGGTTATTTTGATACTTATAATAAAAGAAAAAAGAGAAAGAAGAGAGAAATGATGGAGACTTTTCATATTTTGTTATTTTTTATAAATATAGTGATTTATGTTAATATTTTGACAGCTCTGCATATCATTAAGGCTTTTACATCCTAAGCTTTAAGGAAATTATGTATGAGTCAACATAAATAAGTTGCAATAGGTAACAGCATTTTCTTGAGGCAACTGAAATTGTCTTGTTCAAAACAGATTTCAAACAGAAAAATTACATTCACATTGTAAGAGACCATCAGCTTACTGTTTGATTTTTATTAAATGGCACAGGCACCTCTATAATGAGGCAGTCTATCAACATCTTCTACCTGGTTGTTCACACTCCATGAGACTGTATGAATGAAGGTTTTTAAAGTTTTCATTAAGTCCTTGGCTGCTGTACATGCACAAACACAAAGCCAATTAGTTTAAGGGTACAGGGATTTGTACTCTTTTTATATTTCTTGAGGATCTTACTGATGCTTCTTATGCTTCACTGAACAATACAAGTAGGGACAAAACTCCAATCTTTTGTGAAGTCTGTTACAATTATCCTATTTATACCTAAAATGTGTTCTAGTGTGTATGCATCAACATCATAATTTGTCAACTGCAACAGTAAATTATTCCTCTCTCTCAAAAGAAATCTAATGAAATTATTTAGCCATTTCTAATAAGAATAACTACCTGACAGAGCAGGTATATTTCTACCTGTATGGTAGAAATTGTGGTTTTCTCTCTCTCCTTTTTTTTCTATTTCAAAGTAAATAGATCATGCAAACACTTATAAAAAGTATTTTAAGTTGATTTGAGAAAGTTATTGCAACATTTGCAAAACTAAGTTCTAAGTGACAAGGAAGAAATACCTTGAATTTCAAGAGCTACAATCCAAGTGACTTATGTCTTCACATTTTCTCCAGGTTACGTTATCTATTCTAAAGCATAATCTATCTCCAATGTACAATGTACTCTCATATTCAGTGGTGACATCTAAAGTTATCAAGTGTTTAGTCTCACCTTTTTTTCTCAAAAACGAAGAAACAGAACCCTTATTGCCCAAGAACACCGTTTTATTAAACATAATCAGAATTGCTTTTGCAGAAGAGAAACATAAAAATAAAGGTTCTTCAGATTCTCTAGCCTACATTTCAGATGACTTATCTTAAGGAATTACTTAAATATATATATCTAAACTTTGCTGTAGATAAAGCAGGCATTTCAGTATCAAATTTAGATATCCCAAAAGCTGCAAAGCCACAAATACACAGATTATATGGAAGAATGGTTTAAGAAATGTGAATTAATATATTCTCAGAAACTACATAAATACATCAACATTGAAATTTTTAACATTTTCAGCAATGTTGCTATCATTCTACAGAAATAACCTCCCTCCCAATCACTGACATCTATTGCAGCTGAAAATTCATGCACTTTAGTCTTGATTGGAGAAAATTTGTATCTACCTAAGCCATAGATTTATTGTTTCTATCTTTACCCGAGACACTGAAGTTGCATTATTTTTTTTATGCAATAATTGAACATCTTTCAGTTAGGAAAGCACAAAAATAATCCTTAGTCCATATTTAATTCATTTATCTTTAAGAATGAAAGTAGCAACAAATTTTCCTGAACTTTTCTAAAGACCCAATTTAAAGCAGAGAATAGAAGGATTTGTCTCAAGCATGCATTCCTCTGTGAGAACAATTCAGTTTAAAACAGATAAGAACAGAAATGAGAACTTTAATATAAGTATACAGCTGAAGTGATTAATGTCCTGCTATCAGAAAAGCCATGGCACGAACAAATGAAGAGGTATTTCAGAAGAAAGGAGATGAATGGATAAAGAGAATATAGTGATGACAGACACTATAAAACAGGAAGAAAGTAACATATATAAGGCAAAAGACAATGGGAATTAAAGTACAATTGTATATATACAATTTTTAATACAAATTTGGATTTTCAAAATAATTTTGACACGGGCTATTAAGAAAATAGGGAACCTTGACATAAGAAGGAATATCAAGGAATGGAGAAATACTTGAGTAGAAGGCAGGATAGAAGGGTGGCAGCACATGTCTAGTTTTTTTGTTAGAGTACAGTGAGCAGCACAGCACCTTTCAACAGTCTGAACTGAGTCCAGTGCTGCTCACCCTGAGGCCCAACATGAAGGCAGGCAGTGAGGCCACTGGTGATGATCCACTGGCACTGGGATTAACTGAGATGGGCAGGTTTTGCGGAGGCACAGCAAGCTCTTCTAGGCAACTGGGAACTGAAATGGTTATTATATTGGGATGCAGAGGCCATCCACAAAAACACAGTGGCTGAATTTTCTGGCAATGACAAATAAAAACTAGCAACATTCCATTTTCTGCTGTCATTTAGCCTTCCTTCAAATGCATTATTGTATAAAATTTGACAAGACTGAAGGCAAAGATACTGAAGATAGAGAATGAAATAACGCAAAAACACATATCAAAACTGACTACCTTGCCTTTTTAAAGCATCTAAAGAGCATCAATATGTATCTTGTGCATCCTTAACTGAAAGTAAGTGATAGACCTGTAACACTTCCCAGTATGTAAATATCTTTGCTCATAAATACTTCAGATATCAAAAAATCAAGTGTTCTTACTGTCTCACATTCATAATTTTTCTTATACATCTTTGAAAAACAAGATGGAAGGCTTTACAGACAGAAGGTAACTTTATACCATCACCACCACAGTAGCACAAAAGTGAAGTAAAGTCTTTGCTTTAATTGTATAATTATAAACCAATTCAACCAACTGCAAGCCTCCCAGTTTTAGAAGAAATAAAGCAAAATTAAGATGCTGTCTCCACAAACATGCACTGCTGGATTTCTATCATCTGTAAAAATTTGAAAGTCTTTTAAAACAAGAATAAAAGTGGTAGGCACTGAGAAATAAAAGAAACACCTGAGGAAAAAGAACAGAATAAGAATTCCTCCAAATGGCTGTGATTTTTTTATTGTATTTTTTTATTGTTTTTGTTTTGTTTTGTTTTTTGGTTTTTTTTACAGCAGAACTCATAAAATCATATGATCTCATTCTTTCTACTTTTGTTAGTGTTACCACGATCTATAAGTCTTAAACCTGCATGTATTGTAAAATCTGCTTTGATAGACTATGTCACACTTGGGAATTTTCTTGCAATATCCAATAAAAGTTAGCATTAATGTTTTTATCAGATGAAATATTAAATATCTGCAACCTCAATTTCTATTTCAGTTAGAAACACCCTTAGTAAAACTAGATTATACAAACACTGTAGCCATTACAAATATGTAGAAAGTGTTTGTGCTTTGTTTGCTGAAGTTTCATTTAAAAGAGCAAACTCCTATGGGACAATTTTGTATTTGGATTTCTATAAAATAATGTTCCAAGAAAGATGGGACAGTATTATTTCAATTGTCAAATTGAAGAAGTCAATTGGATTTTAGTTTCAGGAGCTTAACATTGGCAGAAATTCATAGCACTAAATCAGAAGAATCAGAAAAATTTTGTGATTTGACCAAGCAAGTTTTCATTACTAACAGTGAAGGTAAACTATAACCATGAGTGACTAGTCACAGATTTCCACTAACAATACAGAATCACAGAATGGCCAGGGTTGGAAGGGACCTCAAGGATCATGAATCTCCAACCCCCCTGCCACATGCAGGGCCACCAACCTCCCCATTTAATGCTAGACCAGGCTGCCCAGGGCCCCATCCAACCTGGCCTTGAACACCTTTAAGGGCAGGGCATCCACACAACCTCTCTGGGCAGCCTGTTCCAGCACCTCTCCACTCTCTCTGTAAAGAACTTTCCCCTGACATCCAACCTAAACCTTCCCTCCCTCAGCTCAAAACCATTTCCCCCTGTCCCGCTGCTATCCACCCCCTCAAAGAGCTGATCCCCCTCCCGCCTGCAGGCTCCCCCTAGGCACCAAAAGGCTGCAATGAGGCCACCCTGCAGCCCTCCCCTCTCCAGGGGATGAACAAGCCCAGGTCCCCCAGCCTGTCCCCATAGGGGAGGTGCTCCAGTCCCCAGATCATACTCGTGGCTCTCTGGAACCTCTCCAACAGCTCCCTGTCTTTCTTGTACTGGGGGCTCTAGACCTGAGCACAGCACTCCAGATGGGGTCTAACAAGAACAGAGTAAAGGGGAACAATCACCTCCCTGTCCCTGCTGGCCACTCCTCTTCTGGTGGAATACAACCAGAAAAATATCAGTAATAGAATAAAACAGATGTGCACCGATAGAGCATTATGAAAACCACACTTCATTATTTGTTACTGTATTGAACAGAGAAAATTGGTGTTCATTAGATTATGTCTGTGAAGTATTTTAACCTGAAATACAAATCTTACAGATTGCTTAAAACTATTTCCAGCTCCACGACTGACAGGATTTCTGGCAATTTTAACAGGATCGAAAACTATTATGCTACTATATTCCATCTCCAACGTAGATAATGAATAATAAACTTGCTTTTAAACTTATAAATAAAAATCTATTTCATGATATGCTTAAGATTTTAAAATTATGTTTTAATTTAATAAAATTCTACAAGTTATATTAGTGTAATTCTTGCAATGTTCTGATTTATGAGTATATTCTAAATCTTCAGATTTTGTCTGTATAAATATTACTAATATTATTCTGTTGTTATTTTTTTTCCAGAATATTACAATAATATTTACACAATACTAATTCAAAGGTTTTTATGAAAGAGTATAAACTTAGAGAGTAAAAATCAATTTCGAACATATCTACAACAGGTAGATTAAGATCCACCTGTCATGCTTTTGCTTCTAAGGCCCTCATCTATCAATGCTGAAAACAAATAGACTAGATGAATGCTGTCCTTCAATAGAAAAACTAACCATGCTATAGTGTGTCTGGTTTATGTTAATTGTACAGTGCTTACAAATGAATAGCTAGACCTCCCCAGTGAAATAAACATAATTCCACCCAATTTCCTGATGTTCCTTATTACATCTATTTCAAAGGCTGAAATCAACATACTTATAAAACATTAACATAATTAAAATCTCACAATATGCAGTTCACTCAGGTGATCAGAAACAACCTGAGGGTTTGTTCCCAGAATTTATGTTTGGAAAGGAATTAGGAGAATGTGGTCCAGCATGTAAACAGCTTGCATGGTAGTTCAAAAATCTTTTATAAATAAGAAAAAATCAATTAACTATTTTCACAATGTGTATCACAAATTTTATAATTTTAACTGAAAGAGTTAAAATGAAAAAAGTGGCATTTCCTGAGGAAAGAAGACATGTCACAATTTATTTTAGTAGAGAAACATCAAAAAAAGGTTTGGATGGAAAATTCTACTGTTGTAAACATGCTTCTTTACAGAGTGCCTAAAAATTATTTATTTACACTTCTTTTAGAAACTGTTCTATTTCACTCTACACCCAACTCCTATTGTACACCTCTAGGCAATGTCTACATTAGCCAGTAGAGAGATACCAAAGAGCCAGGTCTGTGGATTGAAAAACAAATTGCCAACACTTGTGTCTTAGAAAATATTTGCAATGAAAAAAAAACCAAACACAAAATAAATACAATACAAATCACACATTCAAGCTTCTGTAATGTGTTTCTAGCCTATGAAGAGCAAAACATTGCATCAAGGAACCTCTCTCTTACAAGCAACATATGTTACAAGGAAATGCTTATGCAAGGAGGCTGATTTTGCTCCTTTGGACTGAGAAGGACACCTCTCAGCTCATAAATAAATAGTGACCATTTAGAACAAAAACTGGGAAACAAGCAAACAAAAAAATCCACTTAATTACAGATCGAATTCTTAATGATTTTCTGCTTATAACAAAGTGAATAAAAATGAAAAAACTGTTTATTGGAAAAAGATGAATGATTCCATCCTTCATATACTTTTTCCAAAGCATACAAGATGCTGTATATAGCTTGTCTCAATGAATGAAGGCAAAATGTTCACTGAAAATCACAAGAACAATCACTTAATTTGTATTTATATAAATCCACTCGCTGTAAGCAAGACCGCTTTTATGAAACAAGCTTACGTACACTGTACAGGTAATCTTCTCTAGACATGTATACAACAGATTTTGTCTCTGTTAGCAAAATTCCATGAATTTGGAATTTTTAGATGATATAGAAAGCAAGAGAGAGAAGTGAAAATTATTTAGGTTAGATAATTTACCTTAATAATTTTCACAGGATGTGAGGACAGAGACTAAAAAGCCAAAACTATCTGAGGGCATGACACTCTGTGAAACAATTCAGAAAATAGTCTCATATGTGCATGCTGTAATGTGCATAAAACTGTTGTGTTTATTCTTTGCTAGACTATTTTATAAAAATGTATATAAATCTATTTTTCAAAGATTCTTGTGCTATGTTCACACCATAGGACAGAAATTCATGCCTGGGGAGTTATGCTTCTTTCATTATCATTCTTACTGCTTCCTCAAAAAATCCTGCCTGCTGTAGTTTTGGCTTAATGCTATAAAATAACAGATTGTGTGGTATATACAAAAAAGAAGGAAGAAAAAAAAAACAACACAAAAAACAACCAAAAGCAACAAATCAGAATGAAACATAAAACTAGGCTTCTCCCTTTGCTTTTCATGTGTATAGGGCAGGACATCTAGATGTATTCAATTTGCATTTCCTTTGAGCAAGAATTTATGTTTCTTTTAAGCACACATTAATGGTAATTGAAATAAAATTAGAAACACAGCTGTGGGATCTTGGTCTCCGGCACAAGGCAAAAACAGATGGAAGAGGATTAGTGAATATTTGAATTTTATGCAACTTTAACTCTTTCTTGAAGAAAAGAGTACCACAAATTCTCTGAAAAAGAGGTATTAGAGCACTGACTTTAATGAGTTTTCAGTGACTTAACAGAAAAAGATGCACATTTGTACCTTTAGCTACCACAGACAGCAATTAGCAACAGGATCACTTTGCTGTTTGTTTGTTTGTTTGTTTGTTTGTTTAAAAAAGGCATTTCAAGATGTAAGTGAAACTGAAGAGACGGGTATGAAGAACAGATACACAGTTTAGACAGCAGCCTTAAAACAGCCATGTTTCAATGAAATGACACTGAATTTCACAAGTGAGGACACTGACATTAGCTATCTTGGAAACACTGTTTAAGAGATAATTAATTGAATACAGTGTGGTATAGAAATAGAAGAATGACATGGTAGGTGATGCTTTAAAGAAGAAACAAGATGATTAATGTTAATAAATCAAAATGTATTTGGTAATATTCCACTTCAAAGATACGAACTGTATAGAAGGACTTAGGTTAGTAAACTAAAATTAAATGGAGCAGTTAAAAGGTTAATGACTTTCTAAGCAGAATTTAAATTATTCAAAACTGACAATAGACAATTGAATATATATGACACATATGAGAAGGACCAAAAGAATGCTGGCTTTTTTAACCAGCAAAACAGGCAAAAATAAAACAAAATAATGAATAATGTATTCTAAAAAACAAAAAACAGCAAGTAAAAAACTGTCCAGCTGAAGAGAATGGAAAAGTACATTAATTCTAATATTAAATGCAAAAACCTAGGTAAGGACAAAGAACATTTTGAAGTATGAAAAATGTTTTTGTTTGTTTATTTGTTTGTTTTTTAATTAAAAAAAAAAAAAAAAAGATTATCCAATGCTAAGGAGCCTACAGTGCCCAAAGAAATGTTCTAAGAACTGCAAGAAAAAAAAAATAAGAAAGCAAATAAATTTATTCTTCGTATCAGTCTACCATGGAACTTGAGTGATGTTCAAATCACTGTTTTGATTTGGATTATTTTGTTTTGTTTTCTGTCATTAAATAAGTAGGTGACTCAGTTAAAACATTAGTAAAAGAGACTTTAAAAAATAATCACATGAATAATAAAAGATTACTACAACCCAACAGCACTTACACAAGAGCTGAGCAAATTAAGTACAAAAATTTGGAAAAACTATGTAAAGTGAATGAATTAGCCCTTAAATGGCACCATTACTTGCATGATTAGTAGTAGCTGTGACCAAAATTTTTACAAGACATCTGGTATAAAATGTAGAGCAGCGAGTCTGATTTTCACACAAGTCAGATAGTCAAAAACAAAACAAAGGACAAAACTGATAGGAAATTGATGAGCATTTTAAAACTGTGAAATGTCAGTGTACCTTTCAAAACAGGGATGCAGCTTCCCAGAACAGAGAGTATACCACTAGAACATATGGAGAAGGGAAATAATAGTTATCAGAAGTAAATAACAGCTTCTGTACTGCAACAGAGTAAAAGAAATGCCTCCCCTTTGAAAAGTGATGCTTGAGGGGAGAGACTGTATACACACCCAAAATTATGCCCAGCATAGTGAAGACTGTGGGGGAATGATTGCTCATTGTTTCACAATTAAAAAAGTTGTCAGATGAAACTATTTTTCAGTAAATAATAAGAGAAGTACTACTCATATGCCTTCAAACAATCTTGTGGAACTTACTGCTCTAGATATATCAGATGCCAACATACAAAAGCATTTAACCAACAATTAGACAAATTCAGAGGAAAATTCACACTGTGAAGTGCGAGTCAGTGGTCAGTGGTTAGCATTTCAGACAATATGGATGGGGTCCTCAGGTAAGAAAAAACTGAATACCTCGACTCCAGAAAAGAAGTATCATTCTAAATTTGCTCTGATGCTTTACTGATGATAATGTATGTTCTATTAACTTCACTGGCAACTGAGTTTGATAGTGTGGCCACAACAAGCTCTTATACGAAGTACATTTCAGAAAACAAATGTAAATTTGCTTTGCTATTTTTGCTCTTTATTTCACCAATTCTAATACATTATTCCATTGCATCATATTCTGTTCATTTTTAAAATTTTTATTCACTCTTCATGGACTGTGAGTCTAGAATCTAACTTTGAGCTGAAAATCTGAGAAAAAAAAATTATATAATTTTCTTCTACAGATCTCAAGCATTTAAATGGTCAGCCTGAAATGCCACAAACATTTTAATGTGAGCCACAGTTGACTCATATGAGAGGTCATAGCTAGCGTTCACTGAAGCAGCTCTGGAAACCAGAGATAATAGTCAGAGCTCCTGAATCTACAAATATGGCCAGAAAGGATGCATTTTGAAACTCAGTTTCACAACTCAAACAAGAAAATCCACTTTTATTTTAAATACTGAGTGTAATTCACCCCTTTCAGTCTTTTCCAAATGCTTTCACGAAGTGAAAGCGAGACACAGCAATGTTTCTACAAAGCATGGCCTACCATTTCATTTGAAGCTCATCCTTTCTTCATGGAATATCTGAAGAAACGAATCACAGAATGGCCAGGGTTGGAAGGAACCTCAAGGATCATGAATCTCTAACCCCTCTGCTGCAGGGGCCACCAACCTCCTCATTTAATACTAGACCAGGCTGCCCAGGGCCCCATCCAATCTGGCCTTGAACACCTCTAGGGACAGGGCATCCACAACCTCTCTGGGCAGCCTAAAATAGTTCCTATGTGTTACCTGAGTATAAGCTCTTGTGGATTAAAACTCACCTCTGAGGAAAATGTACTGAATCCTTAAAGGATCAAAATTGTCTAGAATTAACTCTTTCATAACAAAACTATCTAAAGAAAGAAAAAAGGGAGAGGTGTGTACTGGTTGGTGGATTGGTATATTTTATACAGAGAATCCAGTCAGATTTGATAACATTGTGACTACTGATACGCTATGATACCTAATAAGAGGTCTTACTTTAGGCCTAAAATATCTAGTATTTAGTCACATAAAAATTTATAGAAATGAATTTCACTTTCATGTAGCTATGTTTACCTGCACTTGCTTCATAACTTTTAAATGACCAGTGACTAAAATGGAATGGGTGAAGAATGCAAAAAGCCAATCAAGTAAAAAATCATCTCAGTTTTAAATATTGAAAAGTCTTGACTTTGATTACACAAATCCCCAATCTGCAAAAATTGTTATGAAATTGTGTTTTCTCTTTTCCTGCTGGCAAACTGCGACAAAAGTTGAGGACTTATATATATTTCTATTTTAAATTTATGTTTACCAAACACAAGACAAACTAGCTTTATCTCCCTGCAGAGGGGAATATAACATTATTTTGGTTGATGGAAAAGCAGGAAGGCTCAGGTACTTGCTTATTTTTAAAGCAGGATCATATCCTCATCCATATCTCAGGAGACAATTGCTCTGCTGCTTCCTGGAAAGGAAAACACAGGAGAGGGACACTTTCTGACCGAAGTCAGGAAAACACTGACCACTTTCCACCATTCATCCACAGCCATAGAATTCTACACTACCATTCAACTAGGAACATCATCACTTATCTCCCAGTCACTCCTCTTCCTTTCTCTCAGTAACACAGGCTATTTTATAGTAACAGAAAATACTGTATAAAATATAGTAACAGAAAATATAGAAACAGAAAATAGTGACACTTTCTAGTTAAATCTATTCTGCTGTATTAGAATTTAAAAAGATGCATGGTGATTAACTGAAATAAGAAGAACTTACTACTATAGGGAACCATAGCTTTTCTTTCAAAGCAACATGTGAAAATAGTTTGTAGTGTATTTGCTTAACACTAAGAAAATACAGAACATAAGAACAGAACATCATGATAAAAAGTTTCTCAAAGAAATCTGTTGAAGATACGGAATGTACATGACTTGGGTGTACCTACATAAAGTTCATAGCCACCTACTCAAATCTCTGTTCTTCCTCTGGGATGTCTGACCTGTTTTCAAGACCACAATTCATAATTCAGCAAAATAAGGATAGTGTCATGAAATGTTGAATTTAAGAACCATAATTGATGAAATAGACTAGCTAAAAAGTGTGTTTCCCTGGGAAATTCCAGATGATGTGCAATAATAATCTATTATTTTCTAGCAGTTTTGCACTGTAGTGTCTGCATGGGAAACCCTTACAGGGACAGTGTTTGGGATGAGAAGGAAAGAAAAGTAAACAATTGCAATGTTTTTCATTTCTCCTCCCCCAAGGCCCTCAAAGTGAAGTATTGAGCACTCAATGGCTATAATATCCCAAGCAGAAATCCTCAGAAAACACACTGCTGCTGATATAAGTCAAGCTGCCGCAGGGCTAGGATTTCTTATATTGTGCATTCTCCCTGCAGAGAATAGGAAGAAAAAAATAACTCGCCATCAGTTTTCCTCTTGAGGACTCCGCAGTGAGAATGAGAAATCTCATCTCCAACTCAGATTAGCAAACTTATGGTTAATGCTGTATTTTTAAAGATGACCAGATGTGAGAAAATCATTCCTGAACTAAGTCAATTAATGCAACTTGGACTTATTAGAAAGCCTGAGGCGGAGATTTCAAAAAAATGGTGCAAAATGGAAAGCAAAAGACAATCAGTATCTGATCATGATCACTAAGAAAATCTCCCAATGTGGTTCTCTGAAACAGTGCTACAAAAGATGCATTCCATGAAATCAACGTGCAGAGCAATGCAATTGGACAATTTTGTCCTGCTTTTTTTTTAAATAGGGTAGGTAGTATCAACAAAAAACTATGTTTTGGTAAGTGGATGCCAATACGCTATTTGGAAAGCTGCTTCCAGCCATTTAGGCTATAAGGAGAAAGCACTTACTCCTGAACCAGCTTTCCCACAAGACAGTAACAAGGTGGAAAGAAAGGTAGTATGCACTCAAAAACCAATTTCTGACAGTTGCGGTAATTACAAGTGTTGTTATAGTGCAAAGTTGAGGAGTGTAGTAATGGTTATTACAGAGTCCTGTGAAAAGCTAACAGCTGAGATAAATCACAGAGGTACTTGCATATCTATAAAGGACCCAACTATTAAGTTTCATCCTACTATACTGACAGTCCCACCTTTGCATGAAGACACCAGAACAAAGAGGCATCAAGGCCATTTAGAAGAAAGTATTTACTTTAACATTTGAGCAGAGCTGAGCTTATACTGAGGAATATATCTTGCTGTGGGATATGGACTTTTAGCTTAAAAAAGTAATAGCTGTCATCTTAAATCAGGTGGCAGTAGAACCACTCCTGTACACTATCTAAATATATATAACAATATAAAACCTATGGCAAGTGATTGAGAGTGCTTCACTGTGGAGCTGTAACATGACACACCATGCACTGTGCAATTCCATCTAACTTAAAGCAGAACATCACTCTCTATATCAAGCCAAGGGTCCAGTTTCTGCATAAGGGCCAGCATTCATCCTTGAGCCCTGGGAATGGCAAATACAGAGCAGGAGATTCTACACTGTGAGGTGGAAACACTTTAGTACTGCCTTGTAACTTCAAATGGATGTTTGAAGACGGGTATTCAAAATCTAGAGAAGCTCAGAGAAGATGACCTTCCAAGCTTTAGCACCAAGCTTTATCAAAAGAAAGAAGTTATTGCTTTTACATCAGAGATATTTGCAACTATGATTTCTTGTGCCAGATATTTTCCATGAAACAAATAAACAGAACAAAAACAAACAAACAAACAAAACACAGTAAATTATCAGAACTATGACTCACCACTCTTCAAGGGACATAGATATAGGGACCCCTGAAAACAGCTTATTCATTGGACACTGAAAAGAGGAAGAAGTAGGAACTTTTTTTAAGAAGTGAGGGATACATTATTGTGTGGTTGACCAGATAAACCATAATCTAGTTTTATTAATTTCAGAAGGGATGTGCTGTAAGTATTACATATCTTTAATTTCCTAAGGATCACACATTTATAATTTCCTAAGCATGCTGTGAATGAGTATCTGACTTAAGGAAAATTTTCTTGTGAGAGATGTTTTCTCTTTAGCCCATTATGACATTCTGTTAATATTTTGTCCATGTTAAAACATCCCGATTTTATGCAGGAAAATTTCTAAATCGAACTGCTATTTACATTATACATCAAATTTATTTTTCAGCTCATGTGCCCTGCTGAGACCATACTGGACATTTAAAGAATTTGATTCCTTTTTCATTTGTGTCTACACAGTTATGTAATTTATGGTTCCTGCATTCAAAGCAAGGGGAGAGAAAAGCAATGTTCTCTGTTCATTTACAGCCTAATTTAGAAGAATAAAGGAAGCAAAGCTTGACAGCAGAAAGACAGCCAGTAGTACAATGGATAGAACCTCTTTAAGTGTAGGTCAGATGTACATTAAAAAGATAAAATGAAAGAAAATAAGTTATTCCCAATAACAGCCATTCTATCTACAGAAACACTTTTTCATCCAAACAGCTGAAATACCACGCATTTTGAAACCAAATTAAACACTGTACAACAGGTCTTCTGGGAGTATATTGGGAAGACAATCATGTACCAGTCCAATGAATTTCCTTTGCTTTTTATTTTTATAGCCTTTATTTTGTCTCTGAATGTTACGAGATAACAAAGACTGATTAGCTGGGCATCTATTAACTCCTTTAGAAGTGATGGGATTTATAATAGCAGCAAAGCTGCCAGTTTTCTCTTCTGTCTCTTGAGTAATTAGAGAATAACTGTCTTCCAGATGTGCTGGCAATACGTACTATATCTAGTCTGTCTTAAATTCTTTCCCTCAATTCAGTAATTTTTATGCTAAAAAAGAAGCATTACAAGCATTATATTGTTTGAAATGATAAAAAAAAAGCTGTCTGAATTTGGACTTCACACTGAAAAGTAATTTATGTACACAGTTTTCTGTGACTCAGAAAAGCTGGATTGCAGTTCTCTTTGTACTATGCATCATACCTATGCAAATAAAACTCTCTATACCAGAACAGTAGGCCAGACCAAAGGTGTTCTGGGATATTTCCAAGTATGTTTCCAAGTTGGCAAGTTCAACTGGATATTCATCTGTTTAATATCTCTAAGCCACTCTATTTCAGCCCACTGGTTGCAATGTCTTCTCACGTACCAACTACAACATTGAAACATATAGAAAGAATGACAGATATCACCTGCTCAAGGACAAATCCCATTCTTCCTATTTTCAAGCATTTTCCAGACCTCATGTATTACCACACAAAGTGCAAACATTTTTGCTGAGCATAATATTCCTACACTTAGGGGTAACAACTAAAGATCAACTAAAAAAAAGTCTCACTGCCTCTTGCAAAAAAAGCTATTTGTTTGAAGACCTCTTCTGTCTCCCTGAAACAAGGCCAATTTCACAATATCACACATCATTCTCTCTAATTCTAGCTAGTTATTTAGTCCTCACATGTCTACTTAAATAAGGTTCAATAAATCTAGTAATGATGCACGGATATTCAATACATAATTTCAAAACGACCTAAAGATTTTCTACACAGTCCTACTACAAAATGCTTGTCTCATTTTCGTGTTGGAGTAATTCCAAATGTTGGGTACATTTTACATTTTTATACTGTAAGGTAAATGGAAATAACTGCTAATTGATAAACGCTATGGTTTACTCTCAAAATTTCTAATATACTTGCTATGAGAAGCAGATAGCCCTGAATGGATAGGAAAACTTAACACAACACAGGGTACAACAAAATTCAGAAGCATGAAACTAATTCGTAATGGTACTAATACAAATTAAATACGATCAGTTACTGCAGAATGCAATAAGAGTACGTTGTAAGGTTATTTAAAATATAAAACAAACACATGTAGAATTGTGCCACAACCTACTGCAGATGTCCAGGCAAAAATGTCTTTAAATTACATATAACTGAAAAACAAACAATAATAAAACCAAAACAGCTGGTTGGAAAAGCATCTTATTCATTAATCAATTACAGAGAATTAATCTAATACTCTGACACCCTGCGCTGATATGTAGGTATAGGTAAGCATTACTATCATTATATGTATCCCATATTTATTCTTGCTGGGGACTGGTCTCTAACTTAGATAATAATTATATGCAATACACTTAGGCTCTTCCCAATGTAATTTTTTTAAGAATTCACTGTAAAATAAATATGAAAATAATTCATAAATATTTATTATGTTGAAGAGAGAGTAAGCTACTTCTCAAGATACGCGAACAATTTGCAGTATCATGCAGCTGCAGCAGCAGGCATCGCTAAATTTCCCTCAAAAAGTTTAAATTATTTATATAATACAACTGTTTGAAGACTGAATTAAACTGAAGGTTTCTCCCATGTCAGCAGTTCTCTTGTTGCATTTTTGGCAAATGCAATTTCATCTTGAAATACATTTTATTTTACCCACACTTTATCATCCTGACAAAGTAGCTAGTGAGAAAAGTACACCATATTAAGGTAAAACCTGACAGCAACACCATTTTTGCTTCAAAAAGATAAAAGTAGAGCCAACAAAACAGTGGTGTCTCATAACCTCATTCTTTCATAATTGAAATATAACTTACTATACGAGGGAAAAAAAATTCAGATGATTATCTACTACTTTATATGTTTTCAACTATTATTCAGATAAAGTTCTAGGCTGCGAGGTATCATTCAAATGTGACTCAAATTGTAAAAAAGATTATAATGAGTTGTTACAAAAATGGAATTGCATTCAAGCAAGAGAAATGGTGCACTCAAACACTTGAAATAAAATGGAATTTCAGTATTTGAAAGAGTATCCAATAAAACAATGAAAGGATACTCAGTTCAAATTATGCAGGAAAGAGTGTCAGAGGACTCTCATCTCTTACATATTGCATGGTAGAAGGAATAAATTTTGTTGTTTTTTTTTTCCCCAAACATCACATAACATTGATAAAACAATACCACTGTATCTGACTTTATGGTGATAAGCATTCATTATATCACAGCAATTAATTAATCTCTAGAAAACAGTTATATTCATAGCAAATCTTGCTAAATTTCTAGAAATATTCAAATCATATTATACCACTTTTTGCCATGATTTTCCTGAAGTCAGTACTGGAAATAAATTTTCTTCCTTTGGAATTCTGTCACATATTTCTAAACAGTTGTAGCATTTATTTCTCATCTCATTAAATAATACATCCACAGGGCTGTCACTTACTAAAACTAGTGTATGCCAAATAGCAGTATTAGGTCTTCCATATCACAGGTTGCTGCTTCTTTTAAAATCTGCTCCTATACTAATAATCATATCTGTAAAGAAGGCTAGAGAAAATTCTTGTGCTGCTACAAATCTTCTAGTGGAAGAGTTTGGAAATGTGGAGAGGATCACCCAAGAAATCATTAAATATGTGAAATCTGAACATGACATCTTTTTTACTTACAGAAGACAACTTATTCCACTTGAAATCTACCCTTCAATACTCAATAGAAATTTAAACTTCATATGTGATTCTATTGAGAGTGCGTAGGAGACCACTGACTGTTGTCATCAATGGATTTCTTAAATTACATAAAACTGTGTCACAGGCCCAGAATTGTTAATCATGCTGATTACAAAATTGGTGTAACACCACATAGTCAAACAGGTTTTTTTTTTCCCCAGCATTCTTGTCTCTCAACAACAAAGTTAGGAAAAGGCATACAATTAAACTGCACATGGAGTCTTGCAGTTGTAACTTTGTGCACACCTACCTAACAAAATTAATTTTCATCCTCTTCAGAACTTCTTTATCTGCTACTTTTTATTGTACTAACATACTTGTCTGCCTACCCTATTCTTCAATACTTCGAAGCACACAACATGGTTCTCATTTGGGAAAGTAAACCAGCTTTTCCCTTTTTTTCTCTGCCTGTTATCCTTATCCTTCCCAGGACCCCTCTGTTTTTATTTCTCTTCTTCCATCCATTCAATTAGTCCTCAGTCTACAAGGTCTTCCTCAAATGAGTTCTTCTTTCAAGATTGATACTTAGTAACACAATGCTACAGGAACTTCTCAAAAAGCTACCTTCAAATGTATCTCCTTACACTCATCAATCTAAGACAGTTACTTTATTCTAAGGCAAAGAAAGAACCATTCTCTTTATCATTACTTTTCAAATAGATGAACAGTTTCACTGATAAGTTCAATATGAAGACTAAATTCCACACTGAACAATTTAAAACAAATCTAAAAAAAAAACCACAAAAGACAGGCGGCAAATATTTAAAAAGCAGTTCTTATAATTAGAAAAGTCAGGAAATCTAGCAAGTGCTAATAAGCTAAACTGAAATTTACATGGGATTGTGCCTAAATAAGATGTAGTACTGATACTTCTTTACAGGTACTATTTTCTCTAATTTATTTATTACCATACTTCCATTTACTTACTTTCCAGTGTCCTCTCTGATTTATGAGGAACACTTTTGTCCAACTTGTTGTATATTTCCTTTTCAACCACCATGTATTTCCACTTACCACTGGCTGAAACAAAAGCTTTGCCTGAGTGAAAACTGAGCAAACACTTCAGGATCTGCCCATAGATTGCTCTTTTCCAAAAAGAGCCAGCTAAACAATATCTGTTCATCACTAACCATTGAGTCAGGGCCAATGGTATTGCCACTTTTCAGCTCATAATTTCATAATCACTTATTACTACTGTCCCTGCATTTGTACAGTTCTGAAAGGTTTACTTCCCTTATTTATTTATTTATTTATTTATTTATAATGCAGGCCCATCTCAATTAAAAGTAAACTGGAATTATTACTTATAGCTGACTTTTAACAACAAATGCTGTTATCACATGCAATCTCTTATGAGTTTCTTGATTAGCCTTTCCTTAAACTAATTTATGCTTGTATCCTGAAGCAAAAAAAAAAAAAAAAAAAAAAAAAAAAAAAAAAAAAAAAAAAAAAAGTATTCAAGAAATTAAAATGAACTGAAAAAATTGCAAGTACATAAACAGATCAGTGAAGTCTTTTTAACAAATAGACCATAAAATGCTGGATTATTTTGCTTTTTTAGACAGTACTTACATTCTCATGCTCAAGACAGGCTCAACTACATGCTGAAAACAGAACATGGGGCAGATTCTAGGTGGTCAACTGTCAGTCTCTACTCTCTTAACAACGTCAAACAAATCTAGCTTAAGCCTGGAGCAAAAGTTTGGAAAAAAATGAATAATATATGTAATTACTATAGATATCCCTTTATATAATAATATGCTTGTTAGCATTCCTGTTTCTAATAGTAATCCCAATAAATTCTTGATTTTGATCCAAAATTTCATTACTCTTCTTGACACAAGGAATGAATCCGTCTACTTTAAGTAAATGACCACAGAAAGGAAGTTCAGAAGATGCAAGCAATCTGTGTATATATATATATATACATATATATATTTATTTATTTTCAAGGAAAGAATAAATTATAAAACTTTAGAAAGTTTTCTAGCTTGCAAAAGAAAACAAAAACTTTCAAAAGTATGTCTATAGATCTCTTATAATGCCCTCATTTGCTAGATTTGTAGTATTTTATTTTAGTTTACAGTATTCTGGGCTTAAACTGCTTGATCACACCCTTGAGAAAGACATGGTTCCATTTGTTGCTAAAGTTTCAAAAAAAACAGGGTTTCTAGGGCAAAAGAGGTCTTCAGTATTCTGTAACTATGTAAACTTTAAAAGCAAGGCCTGAGGTATTAAATCTCTATTCAGAGGGAATATGAGCATTATCCAGTATTATCCACAGCAGCTTCTTTTTGCTGGAAATAAATGTTTCACTGGTAACCACATGCAATGCCTTCAGAGACATTAACTGTATTTTGCCACTTCTTGCAAAATACAAAATAGAAAAACAACAACAGCAAAATAGCAAGGAGAGTATTTTATTTTGTTTTAAAACTCAGGGTTTTTTTCCATTCTACAGAAGGTTTTACTCAAATCAGCTTGGTATTGAACAACCTGGAGGCTCAAATATGAAAGAGAAGACAGTTTTGGAGGGTTTAAATCTGTAAATTACTTTGATTCACAAATTTTCTTTAATATTATGGCAGCTGTGTGTGGCTGTATCCACACACGCGCACACACACACACAAAAAGAAAAAGAGCTATTTAATACCTGCTACAAAAAATTCTGTACGTAGTAAAATGTTATCTTCTATAATATTTGTATACTTATAAAATTTGTGCAGCAAGACATCACAAGAACTTAGCTTTTTCATAGGTAAGATACATCAAATGATTCCTTTTAAGAAGCACTTCAGGGAGCATCAGAAAGATCTTGTAGCATAACTCAACTTAAAATGAATCAAGAACAGACATAAATGACAGAAATTTTGGACATGGACTCATTGACCCAATCTATGACAGGAAAAAGATCACAAATGAGTTTGTTCTCCTCAATGCAAAAATATGGGAAAATATCAGAGGGAGACTGAAGTAAACATCTCACTGAGACTACAGAAGGTGATTATGACATTTTTGTAATTTGAACTACTATTAATTAGACACTGGATGTCATCATGGCTCAAAGAGTTCATTACAGAAACTATCAACACTTCCCAGTTGAACAGTTTTAAATAGCAGTGTTCAGAATTCACTTCATTTTCCTTCACACATTCACACCACCTCAATTTCTGACAAACTAGAAATTTTACAATTTAATCCCGAGATATTATTTAAAGCATTTTATAATGAAAGGAGATTCAGCAGCCTTTAGAGCAGCAGAGGTTAATATTGTCACCACCTTTTTATAAATGAAAAGCCATCTATCCTAGTCTAATTCAATATACACAATTGAAATCAATGAGAGTTCTATATAAAGTGTGAGGTTAGAGAATGATGCAAAATGTCAAGAGCTTCTATTTATAGGTACTGGAATTGAAAGAAAAAGAAAAGGGAAAAAGAAAAGTCAAGTTTCAAAGTAACTAATTCTTTTGAAGTAAAAAATATTATCTTACAATACAAACAGAACCATGAAAAACAGATACTTTGTTCAATGTCTACGTGAGTCCTCGAGACTTGCTTTGAGTGTTTAGAATTCAAAAGGAACGTCCTTCTTTTATTTCACCTTCAATAAATAATAATTCCATAAATCGATACCATATTTTCATTGTTAAGAAGGAGCAGGTTGTGTTTTTTTTCCATAACTGAAACAGAATAGCATATTATTTGTACTTCTGGAGCAATATCTGAGGGAAAATGTTCTTCCAATACACTTCTTAATGATTATTGCCTATTTATTCACATAGTAGCTGTGGAATGAGCGATAGGACTGAAAGGGAACAATAAAAGGAATGACTGTTATTTTGTATATTTACATGTACAAACATATCGTCTATTTCCAAATTAATTCAAGCAAACGCATTCTCTAGTCACAGACAAACAGAACATTCTAGCGCTACTTGGTAGAAATTGCTTGTCTTAGAGCTATCTATGAAAAATGTGCTCATTGAATCTGGCAGATTGAGAAGCATATATTGAAATCATATATAATCAGAGAATACCCTGAGGTTGTAGGGACCCACAAGGACCACTGAGTTTAACTCCTACAGGAACACCCATCAATCAAAACATATTTCTCAGAGTGCTGTCCAAATGCTTCCTGAACTTCGTCAGAACTGTGTAATTACTGGTAAAAAAACTGAAACTTAGATTGCTGTGCAAAACCTATCTGAAAACATGATTATTGAACTTCACAAACTGTGATGAGTTTACCAACAGAATAAATCTCAGTAGTAGAAATCAACTTATCTCAAAGTATGCTCAGTCCAACCACAGTGCTTGAACTCATGATTAAGAAAACTATGGCTTAAATAGATCACTAGCAACTCAACAAATTTTAATGTCTCATTTTAAGACAAAAACATTATTTTTAGAATTTTCAAGACAAGTCACAGATTTCAAAATACATTAGACATCTAGAAATTATTCCAACTTTCATCTTTTTAAAAAGTTTTTTAAAAGTTTTTTAAAAGTCAATTTTAAAAAGTTTGAAAAGCATGGGAAATATTCCTATACAAATACCTTCTGGATATTGTAACGCATTAAGGTAAATGGTCTATTTTTCTGTTCTTCATCCATTTTAGTTTTTACTACTTAAATTCATCTTGTTTCTTCTGGGTGGCAAACTATCCTGGCCATCCAAAGGAGACTAGTTTTATCTTAATGACTAAATTCAGGATACTGACTTAGCTAAAATTCAAACTTTCCAGTTGAACTCTGGCCTATTTTGCCATGACAACACTTTATTACTATTGATTACATGAATTCATTGGTACTATATCACAACATCTTTCAGGCTGTTACCAAAAGTGGCTTTTGGTATGGATGATAAATAAGAAAACTTACATCAAGAACTATCATCAAAAACTTGAAATTTAAACTACCAGAAAGCAATGCAATTGTAGAAATAAGATCATTTTACTTATTTCCATTAAAGTCAGAAAAGACAAATAGCAGACACAAGTGTATTTTAACATGCTTAAAGGAAATGGTATTTCCCTATACCACTATTCTACAAGAGCTGCTCCAAAAGTAATGCCTCCTGTTTTATTATTTTGGCCCATGACATCAGAGGTAGATGTTGGTAGTATGGCAGCAGAGGTGGAACTTCCCACCAATATTCTGTTACATTTTATTGTTGTCTAACATGGAAGTGAGTATGAAGCAAAGGTGTGTTTCTGAATCCCTCCATGCAATAAAAATTGCTCCCACTGGCATTGATCATAGCCTGCTGAATATTTATAGAAATTAAACCATGAATGTTAGTACAGTGAAGTGGTGGATAACACATCCAGCACTGGTGACAATTGATTACCTCTGCTGGTACAGATTGTTAAGAGAGTGGCATCCAGGCTCTTGTTAATTGCTGCCAAAAGCATATAACTAATGGTGCAAACTGCTTAAAATACCATTTTGTGGCTGAGAATTTCTTCTAACAAGTGTTCTTGTACTCTTTGTACCTGTTGTAGTTTACATGGAACTATATAGGAGGCATTACTTTAGGAGCAACCTATGTATTTTTTCATAATGCATACAAAGCTGCTCTGTTTTTTTGACAGAAGAGATTTGCCCTAACCTTAACTCTACCCTAGCCCTACCAAGAAACTACCAGTTCATTTTACTGTTGGGGATACACTGGAAATTCTTTATACACTTTCAAATTCCTTAAAATTATTCACTGACAGGCACTTTAAGACAAAAATAGAAAAATGTCACCCCCAGTATGCTGTGTGTTAATGAACTGTATCACAGTGCACCCAGAATGAGGCCATAGGTGGAATGGTTTCCTTTATTTAATAACCAAAAGAGATCTTTGTCTTGGCTGCATTTTGTAAATTGACATGCAAATGGCTTTGATAATGAAGTGTTGTAGGATTCTATGAAACTGAACTATTTTGTCAACATTATTTTTCTTTCCTATGTTTTCACTGTCTGAATAGATTGACTCTTACTTTGCCAGACACTATGAAGACATAATACAACCACATACAAACGACCTAAAACAATCACAACAGGCCAGAAGGATCCCACTTCTTTTATCAAAAAGATCCCAATCTTCTCCCATGACTTAGGTCATTTTATCTTCCAACAAGAAAACAAACAAAATGAAACAGCAGATACTGAGACGGCAATTTGACTTACATATGAGATATCATTCAAGACTTTTTCTTTCTTGACCTTTAGAGAAAATTGCTCTCCTGAAGAAAGCACTACTAATATATTCAGGAATTAAACTTTCCTTCCTTCTTTAAGTCTTCAGAGCATTCAGCATGTATGAAAAATTGCATTCTATACAAGCCAACTCTGGCTAACTACCGACTATATGCAAGTTTTTCTTTTTTGATATAATTTCCAAACCTAGCTACAAGACACTTCCAAAATTCAGTCAGCTCAAATAGGGCATAATGTGGAATCCAGGCATTCTGGTGAAATGGAAGACTTTCAATAGTCCTTTGCTGTCATTCATTGGTGGGAAAACATAACTTGTAATTGTCCTATACTGCTCTGTGACATTCACAGCCCAGCTGGTAACAGTGGTAAAATAATTTCATGAAAATATGCAAACGTCTTCTGAATGAAAAGCCCAAGGCATGCTGTTGGGGATCATAACCTAAGCCAAAAAGCCTTCCTCTGCAGTGCTGAAATGACCACTCCTTTTCTCACTCTGTTCCATTCCACACTCAGAGGCAGATCTAAAACGAGTAATAAATGCGGTAAATCAAGCACTTGGATGTCAGTGACACACATAAAGACAGAGTCTATCTAATCATAATCTGTATCTTGTCACCCTTTCTCTCTGCAACTTCAACTACCAGCCTTTCTCAACATACTCAACATCCTCAGTCATGCAACAAAGATGCAAGGCCCAGCTGTTGCAAAACTTTGGCCCCAGCAGTTGGGAAAGGAAGTAAAACACAGACAAGAGTTATTGATCATTAGCAGCTCAAGGATGCAAAAATGTGTCAATACAAAAAGGCTACTGAATAGACAGAGAAGCTCATTGGTCTGGGCTCGAACTCATCAGTCATGAGTGTTATCTGTATCAATGATACTGGTGGAGATGAGATGTATGAAAAGCAGCTGAGTTCCCTTGGCTTGTTCAGCCCAGAATAGAGAATGCTGAGGGGAGTCCTCATGGTGGCCTACAGCTCCTCATGAGGGGAGTAGAGGGGAAGTGCTGATCTCTATTCTCTGTTGAGAGGTGACAGGGCCCTAGGGAAAAGCATGGAGCTGTGTCAGGGGAATGTTGGGAAGGGGGGGTTAGGGAAAAGTTCTTCATCAGATGGTGGTTGGATGCTGGAATAAGCTGCCTCATAACTAAAGCATCTTAATGAACATGTTAACACTTAGCCTAAGAGCTCATTAAGTCCTACCTATCTGTTGTATGTTAGGCAATAAATTATTACTTTACACCTTCATGTTACATATATCCTTCCTAAAGAAGCTCAAATAAACTCACCTGTAACAATCTCCACTGCTGCTAAAAATTTTGGCTTGACAAATGAAACTTGGCTGTCATGAACCTAGAATGAGATTTATATGCCTGAATTTGGCAAAGGAAAACACATTGAGGAGTTTTATCTGTAACATCATCTCCTTTGTTTAAACATTTGTGCTTGTAAATTGGTTGACACTTTATAATTCAGGATTGCTCTCAAATACAGAATGCTGAAATAATATGATAGTTAATATTTTATGTAAATTATGTGTTCTACTATCTGGCTCAGATAGCATCATAACAGGTTATAGCAGAATGCATATAATATACGCCCTTCTGGCTTCAGCAATAGAACACACCTGGGCATAAAGCCACCAACTCCAAGGAATATACAACACTTACACAAGATCATAAGAAATATACTCAGAAATAAAAGCAAGTGAGAATGCACCAGATCCCTATACTGCTTGCTTACGGAACACTTAATCAAAAATATTTATTCTCATCTGCAAGATCCTGAATGCTTGGGTCTTGGATACCAAGGAAATATACAAGTGGGAAAAAGGACTAAGGTAAAAATTCACACATTTAAGATACAGTTGAGACTGTATGTGGATATATAAATTGCATAATCAAAAGATTCAACAGAAAAAGTCTGATACAACTCTGGAATTAAATTTAGGATACAAGAAAGAACTGACATTTTACCAATTTCTATTTCAAACTGTTACCTCATCATTCATAATTCTACCAGAAGATGAATAAAACTGAAAAATATCAAAATAAAAATACTTAAAGTCTAAAAGTTTTGTATTTTTCTTGGGTGGTTGTCAAGTTATTTGACTGATTATAGAAAGTAGCCCTGAAGAAATGTTCATAAGAGACTACACAGCATGCTTTGGTGTTCACTGTGATTCTCCCAGATTTTTCAGGTAATACATTGTTTATGAGCGAGCTGGTGGAGTTTTTATCTGTGATACTCTTATGAATAGTTATTAACACAAGACAGTATTCCAGCAAACTGTCAGATTTGGCCCTAAGAAATAAGAGTTCTAAACAGGAAAGTTTTAATTTATTTATTTTAAAAAGACAAACTGCATTCCCTACAAATACTGAAATTTTTGTCTATATTCAAATTTAAGCTTGTCTATTTTAGTTACTTTTTTTTTTTCTTCTCCCCCCCCCCCCTCCCAGTATAGTGGAGAATAAACTGTCAACCTAAACAAAATAAACTGTAAGCCACAAATTGTCAGTCTCTTCTCAAGTTTATTTCATGGCAATGAGCTTCTGGTACGCTCTTTGTAATCTGTCAAATTTAGTTCTTCAGTATGCAAGCTCATACCACACGCTATGAAACACTCATAATGAAGAAAACCTGCCACGGCAAAACAGAAGGAAAACAAAAGTATAAAATATGCAACAAAAATCAGGAAGATGCAAACATCTTAGATTGCATTTTCACATTTGTTGCATTTCCTGGGAGCTCACACAGGTTTTTATTTAATTATCATAAAAAGTAATATAGTTAGAGGCATGCCAATGGGGAACAGGTCATTACTGAGAGTTGTTAACTTCTTTATACAATCCACTGCTCTTTTAATCACTCAGCAGCTAATTTAATTGTCTGTTAAAGGTTAGGAAATTTTCCCACAAACCTAACCATAGTCGATAGCACATTCCACACTTTATATCCATTATAAACATACTCATTTTAATTTATTTTGATAATTGTATAAATACAAAATTCAGATAGAAAAATAATGAATTTAGATAAAATAATCAAGAAAAACACTTACCTCCCCCCCAAAAAAGATGAGTTGAGCTTTTCAAACTACCTTTTAATGATTAACACCTTGCCCATAATTGAAGTTAAGGTGATTTTTGCAAATACGCAGGAAAATTGACACAACCATGCACTGTGCCTTGCCAGTTCCTTAGGATTTAGTTTATCTTACCTCCCATCTAATTTTCTAGTCATACTGAAAATACTCAATGTATGTTCTCTGTTATTAAATGTTCTCAGTCTCTACTGATTATATATATGCATCTCTATTAATTATATATACGCAGCTCTCCTTTTCATTGAGGTTACTTTTGGAATTTAGGTGCTTGATCTCATTTTTTTGCTTCACTTTGTTTTTGCATTTTTGATCTTTTTAGAGAGATGATTTATGAAAAATCAACTTGTAATGACTTATAAAAATCTTTTTATAGAATGATCCATTTCAAATCTGAATCTTGTTTATATACAGGAATGTTATGTATGAAATTCTATTTTCCAATAGTGTGTTAGGTATGAAGAAATGTTATGAGGACCACGCAGACTGGAATCAAAATATAGAGCTCAGATCTTCATGTGAAATGAATTTATTCCCCATTTGTTGTGCAACGTAATTACCTCATACTCATTCTGTGCTTTCTTTTTGATTTGCCTTTGTCTTTGTATTTTCATCTGCCTTTGTAAGCTAAAGAATGAAAAGTTCTAATAAAATGACAACTGAAGCATTTTCAAAGAGATAAAGTCCAAAGTAGAAGAACATATAAACCCAACATATATACTCAAAGCAGACTTACAACCAGACTCCATTGACTAAAACACTGCATTGCTGAAGGTCAGCAAGATTTGATGTCCAACTCTACTGAGACACATGTGAAATCATTCATTTTAATCTTCACTGACCTAATGATTGTAAGTACATCAAATGGAAATAGTGGAAAACTGTACGGAATTAGCAAAGAAAGTTACAACTTTTCATATGCCTCTAACCATCATCACTTCCATGTAAAATACAGCTCTCTTCATACCTACTATATTAACTGAAATCAAACACGAAGTAGAGGAAGAAGAAGGGTGAGGCATTGCCTCCCGAGGTGGTTGCTGCTTGAAAGATAACTGAGGATCATTCAGCTTGGGGAGGTTAATACGTGACTTTCTTGGCACTGCTTACTTGTTTTGTCTCCCCCTTCCCTTCGTGTATGAAATAATCTTTATCTCAATCCATTATTTTTCTTTCTATTATCTTTTCTTCACTCTTTGCCCCATCCTTCTGCACATAGTTAATGAAAAGTTATGTCCAAGGTCAATTAATCACACAAGCCTCTGTTAAAGTAGCCCTCAATTTAGATAGTATTTATGTCATTAGCATAAAATGTCACAAAAGTTAAAAGATAACTTTATGTTACTTTAGAGAATTCATGATGATACACTGTACTATGCAATATTGCTCATAATTCTACTTGTGGAGCAGAGATGCAAATCAAATACAGTTTTACAATATAAATTTCCATGTAAACACAAAGATGGTGTTTTTTCATATCTCAGAAAGAGTATCAGTAAATGGATGCATTTGCTAAGAATTCTTTCGCTCTCTTCATCCTGAAGAATGATTTAATACATTCTACAGACAAGATCATATCAGTATCTTTCAAACAATAGTGAATGATGACAGTTGTTCAAAAAATGCCTCAACATGTAAACTCATAGTAACCAGGCAAGTATCAGCAGTTTTATGTTGTGGTATTTTTTTTTTCCCCTACTCTGCCATTTCATCTGACATGGCAGTTATTCATGCAGATAAATGAAAGTAAAAGACAGAACTGGAATGTCTTAAGACACACAGGACTCTTTCCTATACATTTGAAATATTTGTGATATTTGGAAACAGAAAAGACATAGGAGGCCTGCAAGGGTGAACTACATACAAAGGGATACATTTTACTCTGTAGAAAAAATTTCACCTAAAGAAAAATTAATATGATATATATATATATATACGTATATTTTAAGTACAGTGACAGAAATAAACAGGTAAGAAAAAAAAAATTTGCTAAGAAGAATACAATTAGGTTTGAAAAATCTATTCAGAATTTCCATGAAACAACAACAAAAGTTACACCAGCTATGACTACGTGAACATTAAATATCAATATTAACATTAAAGCAAAATTCTCAATAATTTACATAAATTCAAGACACGTCTCCCTAAATCCACATGTCAATAGCAATTGTTCAGCAACCACTAAGAATCTCTCTACGCTTACTGTTGTATATATGTTTTAAAAGTTGGCATTTGAAAGCAAAAAAATAAAAATCACACTGCAGGGAATGGAAGAGGAGGGCACTGCAGATTAGAAGTTAGTTTTCCAAAAGGAGTTTGAACAATTGGTCCTGAAATTTAGTTCAGACTTAACCAAGAATATGTAGTCCACTATTTTTAATCTACAAAAGCTAACCAAAAAAACCAGCTTAACTGTACAATTTATTTTATATATGAAACTATAATTTCTGATTTAAAAAAGTAACTGTCCCAGAAGTCTACAGTTCTCCATGTGAAACTTCAGACAGAAAAAGAAAAATCAGTCACTGTTTGGAACATATACTATGCGCAGGGAAAAACTGCAGATGTTCAAAAAGTCACTTTCCCTGTGACTACTCAAACTATTTTTCAGAGGACAGTAATAATTAAGTTTCATTCATTAAGTATACTTAAATCTGCAACTTAGATTATGCCTTTTTATCCTTATTTCTATAAAGAGACATAATTACATCAACTACTTAAATGCTTTGACTACCAGAGTTTTATTATCCATTTTCTAGGCATTTTTTCACACAACAAAACAATAGTTCCAACGAAACGACCAGTTTCTCTACATGATGATTGTGAGGGTCAGGGGTTAAGATGTCTATAAATACGTATTCCATATGGGAGGAATCTAAAACAAATCATTTTACAAGAAGCTGCCTGATCAAATTTACATATTATTTAAAAAAAAATAAAGAACAGACGATTTTTTTCTTGAATCCACTCCTTTTATGGGTTAGATAACATTCAGGGGAAGTTGAAGCACTGAAACCTGAACTAAATAAATTCATTTCCTGAAACACTTGTTTAGGGAAAGATATATATAGATATCTATGTCATGACTATCTATGATACTGAATAAAAAGGGCAAATCTCTTGCTTCAGTTTAATGACAATGACCTGAACATATCCAATAAATAAAGCTTTCCAAGGAGAAAAATTGACATGATTTTAATTTGTGAAACCTTAGGACTCAAGTTTTTGTGCAGAGCAGAGAAATCACATAAGCAGTCATGGTGGAGAGGGGTAGTAACAATCACAATTTTGGATGAGGAATCTAAGTCCTGCACAAATTGGCTTTGGATGCCTGATGTAATTTGTTTATGTGGCTTCTAGACTATCCTAATTAAGTCATAACAATTATTAAATTATCTATCTAATGGTTGATGATCACAAACAGTAAGCTAAAGAAATGAAAATGGAGTGCCTTGAGCTTTCTGCTTCAGAGACCACCAAAGGAAAATGATGAGGTTTTTTTTTCTTGGTGAGGACACCCACAAAGGCTGGTCATGAGGGAAAATGGGGCTGCAGGAGTATAGGAGATGGTACAACCAAAGATATGAAAAAGGAAGAGAATCAAGATGCATCTGGGAAAGTTAAACCTGGGAAAAGAGAGAGAAAAGGGCACAAAAGAGGGCATTCACATGTAAACTGTTGTTGCCTGTGTGCTTCTGAGTCTCAAATTTCAGTCTGTCTTATCTTATTATTAAATTAGGGCTTGCATGTCCTGGTGTGGTATCCAGGGGTCAGCTACTGCATGGGCTGAATGTCTAAGAGCAGCTACAGGAGAGACAAATACTAAGAGAAAGATCCTTGTGAACACAATTTGGATTGGTAATAGAGATTGTCTATTTAAGAAAATAGCAAAGAAAATACTATACACAACCAAAATAATACGTTTGAATTATTTGTTGATAAACACCCCAGTATGCGTGTTCATGGTAGTATAGTTATCCAGACGTTATACTGCTGTACTCTGCAATTAGGCTATGGAAAAAAAAAAATTATGCATAATGGCAGTTATCCCAGAGTCTTGCTAAAAATTAAATTTACATGAATACATATCTAACTAATTAGATTTAGTAACCAAATTCCTTCCTCCATGAAAAATATCCTGCTATACTCAATTGCAGGAGTTAGACTTCTTTGCTTACATCTCTACTATCTTCAGAAGCCACTAATCATCCCATTTCAAAACAGCTGAAGGATCAAATCTCAGATTTCCTCTTTTATCAATGATTTTATTTCCTTTAATATCAGTTTTGCTAAAATATACCTGTTACACAGAAACAGTCATCCTACAAGTCAAGCCACACTCAAACCGAAGCTAACACGCTTTTCAGCCATTTTTTTTTAGTTCAAGAGCTGTCAAACAGCTTTCAAATTCAACTACATGCAATAGTTTCAGATACATCAAAACCTTTTCCAGAACAGCCTAGAAATCTATGCAAACCGAGATGCCAGACATATAATTAGTCCAAGATATTACCTAGACACAATGATTTTTTAATTTTATGATGTTTTGATTTTATGGTGTTTAGGAGCTTCTCAACCTCTCTGGCTTTGAGAAGGAGGGGACCTCAAAAGACTACTTAAATGGTTTAAATAAAATATTTTTCTCTATGTAAAATTTTCAATATTCTATTCTGAAGAAAATGCCAGCTGTTAATTACACTAGGGAACTCTTCCCCATTAGTTTCTACTTTGGATTACTGAGCAGAATTTTCCATTTAAAATTTGAATACATCTATTTCTGGAAGAAATAATCCTACTGATATCTCTAAACATATTGTCAGACCTGCTGAAAAATTTTCGACAGCTGTTAGAAATCACAGTTTTAAAAAATTATGTCTATTTTCACACACACATATATACATGTATACACACATATATACATTGTAGGCATTTTTGCCTATATTCTGTAACTGGCCCACTTCAGTGATATAATTCTGCTTTAAATATATGCTAGAATGTTCTTTCCCCTCCTTCATCTGATAGAAATACATGGTCTTGCAATGAAAATCTTGATTGGCTTTCATGGACTGCAAATGTACTGATTGAACATACATTGGTGTTTTTTTTTTCAACAGTTAAAGGTGAAAAATACTGTCTACCTTCATCTGTCACTCATGTGAGATTTGACCTTTTTAGATACAGTTTCTTCATCTGTAAAATGAAAATGATATTAACTTACTATACATCAGAACACAGATTAATTAATGTTTAGGAGAAAGAAAGATTAGAAATAGTCAGATGAAAAGTTTAAAGGTGAGGTAATATTACCGCTACAAATCAAAAGACATTTGTGCTGAATACATCAAAGCAGCTGTTTCTAATATCAGGGTTCACATAAAATAGATACTGAACTCCCACTAGTCATTCCTGACTTTTGTTAAAACATCTAAAGAAGGTTCCTTGCACTTATGGCGTTTACACTTTCCTAGCTATATCTGGAATAATCTTGGTAATTCCCAACAGTTGCATATCCAGATAAGTTTATAAACAAGGAGACGAAAAAAGTCCAAAATCTCACTTGAAAATAGGCATTGCACTTATGATTTTCCCAATAATTTCCATAGCAACATTTTGCAGCATCATAAACATAGCCATTGAGAAATTACAACATCTTTGGTCTGAACAAAAGCAGCAGTTAGGAAGTGGAAATGCTAATGAAAAGCAACAGAAATATGAAGCAAACCTGCTAAAACAATGAAATCCCATTTTAACCATCTGTAACCATTTGTGGATAAGCTCTTAAAGCTTATTTCCACTTGGAGAAATGCCACACCATGCTTACTAATGTGTGGTTTCCACATTCATTTAACTTTATTATATAAATATTAAAGGATGAACTCAAAGTATCTGACAGGTATCATTTCAGTTATTAGAACTTATCATTATTTTTATTTCCCAGATGAATCAAAATCACTCATATTTACTTCAATATTGAAATTCTGGTCTCATCTAACACCTATGAAAAAATACATTGATTAAAAAGTGAGGAAAATTGCCTTTGTCTTATGCATGCCTCTTCCAGCTTATCTTTTAACAAATATTTAATGTCTTTAAACTCAAAGTAATACAAGTAAATCACAAGAAGAATGTTAAGAAAAACTCATTATGCATATTCAAGCAGTAAATATATTAATATCTCTAATAAAAAGCAATCATCTCAAAAACTGAAAATTTTCAACAGCTGCCAATTTGTGCTTCACTGAAGGGAAGTCAACAGAGTACAACACGCAGCTTGATTTTGACTTCCTGTGATATTTCCTTATTCAGATAGACAAAATGAAGAGGAGATGTTACTGTAAGGAATTTCGTAAGAAATGAACTTGAATTCACTTGATCCGATAAAAGAAAATGACATAAATTGTGACAGATTATTGGTGTAATTTTAATTACAATAATTACTTACATGCCAAAGAAGAACATCTTAAAATCTACACGTTTTGATTTTGAACTCTAGCTGCCTTCACTGTAACTATCATTTCCCTTTGTCCGTGTCTCCTCTGCTTTCCACTTCCTAAAATTTACCATCTTTTGAACTTTAAGATGTAAACCATCCTGTGCTTAAAGATGCCAAGAGAGGTAGTGCTTTATACTTTTTAAAATATAAGAAGTAATTATTAAGCACTTTGTTACATACCTGCCTTGGAAAGTAGTTTTAGTATTTTAACACATAAGTAGTCACAAACGTTTTTGGAGGTTAGTATCTGGATACACTACACAATTCTGGCTAACTGCACACAGTGCAAACACTAACAAGTTCTGTCAATTTTCAATAGTACTGTTTGCAGATTTGATGGTTTTGTACAGGAAATGTGTCTATATAAATGCAGTCTTAAGACAGGTATAGATGACTTTCAACAGATTAAAACCTTCACTATGCCCATCCAGCTTTGATCTCTACTGACTTATCCTGTTTTTCCATTTAAGATAAACCACAGGGAAATCACCAGGAAAAAAAAATAAAAACAAAAACAACAAAAACAAAAAAAACACATCCCAGAATTAAAATGAATACTTTCCCAAAATATTCTTTTACAACTCAATTTTTCAGTTATTTCTCAATATTTTAATTATTGATAACTGACTGTTTACAACAGTCACACATTCTCGCAGTTACATATTTTGAAATTATTTTCCTTTGCATTTAACTTGAGTCACACTTGCTATGTTAACTACTGCCTGAAATCAAAGGGAGAACAGGGAGGGGAAATAAATGAAAAATACGAGTCAGCAACTCTTTGGATACTTTGGATAATCCATTCAAAATTGAAAATTCAAGAGGTAGAAAAGCCAATGAATCAAAAACATTCTTGCACTATCACACAATATATTCATTAACATGGTTATGCTATAATTAAACCAAATTTCTGGGAATGCCTTAAGGCAAGAAAAAAATAATATCCAATATCCTTTGGTCCATTTTGTTCCATGACTTTTAAGCAGAATTTAACTCAGGCTCTATTCTGTAAGTAAAATCCAGAAGACAAAATGTAGAATGCGCTTAATTCTTCAATAACCTTCTCAAAATCAATGCTGTCCTTTAAAACAATGGGTGATAGTCTGTATGTTACCACAGCCTATTACTAGTATTTTCCTTCACCTAAGATGAACCCCTGACTGATGATGCATCTTATTTTAAAAGCAGAAAATGTAAAAATATTTAATGAAATGAGCTGAACCTTAAAAACTAAAATCAAACCAACCAACCAACCAAACAAACAAAAAAAAAAAAAAACACCACCCTGAGAACTAAGCTTCTGGTTCACAAACATATTTTTGCAGTACTTGTAATTACATTTACATTGGTTGTTCCATTATAACAGTATTTTGGAGGTTCCCAGCTGTCTACTTTAACTCATTCCTTCTCCTTTCTCCTTCATTAAAAATTCTGAAGGAAAAAAATACCAGGAAATCAACACCAGGAAATCAACATTTCACTTTCTCAAAGAGAGCTACCTAACACAACAGGACAGCAACACATGACTCTGAATAGACAAGAATAAGAATCAGATCTCAACTCTTAGTACAATTTCCACAGATGCCAATTTTTTTTTTTTTTTCTTTCCATCATTTCTCTCGTGGTTTTAGGTTTTCTAAATCACTGCTTCCTCTAGAAGTGGAATTTCTCTTTTCTGTCCCGAATGAAGTTCCTTCAGTTTAACAGTAGGGTGAATTCAAACCTCCTTCTCTCATTCAAGGCTCCTGGGCTTTGGCTGGGTTTGCAAATACTGGCACAGAAGTGCTTACAAAGCCAGCATCCCTCCAAAAGGGATTGCTTTGTTTTAGTTAGGTATGTTGTTATGATAGTTGCATGTTCAGATACACAAATTATAATCACATATTTTCCAAAACAGAAAAGATAATGAGTAAATGACCACAAATTTTATGCTGATTTATTGTAAAACTCACTCTTTGGCATAAGCATTATAATGAGAATCAACAACTTTGGTATTTCTTCAGATTTTTTACTTTGCTCAATAGTCAGCATTTAAATTTTATCAGTTATCTATCTGTTGACTGATCTCAATGCAAGATTTTACATTAATTTCTCACTAAAATATAAACCTATGTTTAAAAACAAGATAATAACACTAATGGTATTGTACTTAGAAGCATCAAATTGCAACTATTATTTACTTGCAACTTTGTATAAAACAAGCAAGGGAGTGAAATATGAATCACTGTAATCACATAGAGGATAATAATGCATTAGAAATGAGACATATGATAAGGAACAATAGGAATTGTGGTTTTACTTGGAAAAAAATCCAATAAAATAGTCTCTCAAAATTAAATTATAGTCTGTTACATAGCACAGAGCTTTTCAAAAATGCAAAAGTACCATCTTTATTTTATTATTCACCTTGAACTAGCAGCTCCCATAAACTTCCCAAATTCAATTGCTCTTACACCCAATTTTCCCATCCAATTTGTATCAACTCAATTAGAGCACTTGAATGGTTCCCAAGTGAGAATGCAGGCCCTTAAAAGAAAAGGCTAGATGTAGTTTCGGTACTTAATAAAAACATTTTTCTTTTCTAATAAAAATAAAATTAATAAAATAAAAATCTTTACCTTATATGGTCAAATTTTCATGAATAATTCTGTATTTGTGTGTGCAAAGTTAGTAGACTTGCTATTAATAGACTAGTAACAGTAAACAGAAACTCCAAGCAGCACTCTTCAAGACTCCTACAGTTTCTAGCAACCCATATGCCTAGACATATCCCAAACAGCACTGCAAAATTAGCTAAACCACTGAAGTAGGTATATAAAGATCCACAAGGAAGGGACTTAGCCAAAGAAAATTCACATGGGGATTGTTTAGATACACAGCAAGGACGACTGCACCACCTTCATCCTGAGGAACTTCATCTTCAATCACCAGGAAAGATTCAACAATTTCCTTTTTTTTTTCCCTTTGTTCCTACTTACAGAGTACATGGCAGATTCTGCTAGAATATGCATGAAGCACCGATATCCCTTCTGAGGCAGTCTGTATAAAAATCAGAAAAAAAACCAACCTGTGATGTGAAAGCCAGTAAGGTCTCCAAAGAGTCCTTTTCAAATATAGGAGCAACATGCCTTGCTGG
Organism: Lagopus leucura; assembly: GCF_019238085.1. NCBI lineage: Eukaryota > Metazoa > Chordata > Aves > Galliformes > Phasianidae > Lagopus > Lagopus leucura. The sequence goes on from NW_024962263.1 coordinate 37,185,661, forward strand.
ACAAAGTTCTCCAGCTCATCTCATGGAACAATTTAGGCTGTAATTAAGTTAAAGAATGATTATTTAAGTTTTAACCTCCATGAATGAACAATAGTAATGTGTACATTAAAAAAAAAAAAAAAAAAAAAAAAAAAGCCTGTAACTTTTCATAACACACACTGCCCCATTAACAGACACAGAGAACAAGGAGAGTAGTAAATTAATAAGAAAAAGCAAAAGGGGATACAGACATTAGAAAACTGACATTATCTTTGTTTTATCAGTAATTTGGTTGATATCTGATGCCACAGCTCAATTCAAAGAGCAAGAAAATATGAAGACATAAGAAATCTTCAGAGATTTCTTCTGCGCATCCAGATTTTGCATTTTGAAGTTGAATGGTCTTCCACTCAGCCACTGATAATGACATTCATTACAAATTCCATTCAACAAAATTCCATTTAACTGAACAAAAAATGAGTCCTATTTGCTTCCTCAAGTTGCCTATTATAAAACCATCACATTCTTTGCTGGAACCAGCTAATATCTGCAGTGGGAACATTTCTCTATCAGTATTGAATGGGCTGTCTTCTCAGTCCTCTCACACATCTGCCTATTATGCACTGGCATGATCTATGAGGGCTGCTCCAAAAGTAATGCCTCCTATTTTACTACGATGGCCCATGATGTCAGAGACAAATGTGGGTGGTATGGCAATAGAGCTTGAGCCTTTCTACCAATATTCCATTATATGTTGTTGCCATAAAACAGACTGCAGCAGAAGGGCAGTCTGACATGAAAGTATGCGTGAAGCAAATGTGCATCACTGAATTCCTCCATGTGGAAAAAATGGTACCCTTGACTTACATTGACATATGTTGAATATCAATGGAGACCAGTGAGGGATGTGAGCACAGCGAGGTCTAGGAAGTGCATTTCAGCAGCAGCAACAGTGACATGAAAAACAAGCCATGTTCTGGATGGTCACAACACAAAATGGAGAGTGTCTTAATCAGATCATTCATGCAGATCAGTAGATTCTCCTCCAAGGAACTGTGTATGGGACAGAATATTGGCTTCACTGCATTGGAAATGACAGCTGCAACACTGGAATACCACCAGGTAAGTCCCACAAATGCTCACATAGGAACAGAAAGATCATTAATGCAACATTAATACAACAACAAAAAGTTCAGGACGCAGCCCTTAAAAAGTGATGTATACCGTGTTTTGGGATAGGAAGGAGGGTGGATTGTTCTAGACTGTCCTACCACTCCCACCATATAGTTTAGATTTGGTATCTTCTGACTGCTATCTGTTCAGGCCAATGACAGATGGACTGGGCAGGCAACATTTTCCTAGTAGTGTCATTGTCATAGTAGCTATGAAACAGTGCATCACCTTCTCCAGTACAGATGTGTAGGAGCACAGCACACAGGCTCTTGTTCATAACAGGCAAAAATGCATAGCCATTAGTGGTCACTGTTAAAAACAGTGTTTTGTAGCTGAGAATCTGTTCTACCAAATAGTGTAATTCTGTTCTTTGTATCTATTATAGTTTCCATGGAAATAAACAGGATGCATTACTTTCAGAGAGACCTACACCATAGAGAATACATCATAAAAGCAAGTCAGCACCAGTGAACTGAATCAGTTCCTAAATTCTTCATAAAAACACACAAAAAAAATGAGATAAGAAGAACCTAAAACCTCAAGACAAACTTAATTTTCTTCAAAGTGTATTTCAGCTACATTTAATAAGTGTTCTGGAGTCTTGGAAAATAAGACGTGAGAATACGGCAACTGGGACAAGATTAAAAAAAAAAATCATAAAGTTTAATATGGGAAATGCAGTCAGTACATGCATGCCAAAAATATTACACACAATGATCTGAAAAAGAGGCTTCAATATGTTTTCCATTTCATAAATGATTAATTTAGATTTCAGCATGCCATTTCTGTTATGTTTTGCTACCTATATTTTGATAATTTTTTTTAATATATTTTGATAATTACAACAGTAACTTATCAAATATATTTTGGGGCCACTTGAGTGGAGAAATGACAGAATTCTTTCATTATTATCACCATCCCAATCAATTATCTTTTTAAAGTTTGAAACCTCATAAATGGAGCACTGTTTTCAATACTAATTTAACTACAAAACATCACAAGATATACCTGTAATAGCTCATTGAATTTACTCTAAAAAGCCCTTTTCTTCTTTTATGCCAAAAGTCCTTTTAGACACCTAAAAGCCTGAATATAATGATGTCTTTGGACTATATATAATCTGAACACTGACATAAATGAAGAAAAAAGTCTCAAAAAAAGAATGAGTAAAAAGGCTAATTAACCTTAAGTGGTTTGAAGGAAATTGTTCTTGGCAAATTTCCTCCTTGGTGCAACAACTAAAATTCTTGACAATGTTAGAAATGAATAATCTTCATCTCAAAAGAATCAAAAAAAGTAAGGAAAATCTCCTCTAAACATCTTATTCCTATCTGAGTTAAAGCAGCACTAAGTAGTAAAAAGCAGAATCTTTGAATGAATTGTTTTCTTCTTATATTATCTTTACTAGCTAACACTGCAAGATTTAACATTTCATCCAGGATTTCATGATCATTCAGTATTATCTTTTGCATCCTTGACTTCTACCTGGGACACCCTATGTTATACATGGAAGAGATGAATCTGAGATCTCTGAGAGATCTAGGAGGCTTTCCATTTCAGAGATACCTCTCTCCCTTTTGATTGAAGACTACGGAGTGTTTCAAATCAGAATTAGCATAGTTCAAAATTTGTAACTCAAAACTGAAAATGTTATCTCTGGAGTAGACCAAAAATATTTCTAAAATACTAGTATAATTTTTTCATTTTACAATTTATTTTTCAGCAGTCATCCTCCAAATGATTGACTGCATTAATTAATTACATTACTGAATCATTCTAATAGATTTTTTAAAAAATTAATACAAAGGGTGGTTTGAAATCAAATGAAAGATTAAGTACCCTGCTATTACCGAAGTTTAGAAGGCTGGATGCCTGCCCATGCCAGTGACTGTATGCTAGTCGTATCTGAAAGAGCATGTTTGGTATAGGAAGAGCTATTCAAAATCAGCTTCTAAGCAGCTAGCTGAAAAGAAATACATGATTGAGTAACACTGTCAGTCAGCCCGCTGTGTTCAGAGCACTTGAAACACATGATGATTCTTAATGTCTTGGTTTCTTTGGCAAAAAATGGTGTAATTATTTAGGCCCCCAAGAGATCCATGATTCTTAATGCTTAAAAGCTTTATAATCTGGGTTTGCAGAATTATATACAGATTTGAGGAGTTCATAATCTCCAAGCAGGAGGATTAATCAATTAATACAGAATATAAAATGTCCCACAAATATACTGAAACCCAAGCATGACAGTTCATGGAGTGTTTCAATTAAAAAAACCAAGATTAAAATAACTGTTACGAAAAATGCATTCTGTCATTTAAAGTAACGTTCTGAATAAAAACTTGTTCAAATATCTTTGGCATTAGGAATAAATAAGAAAATGACTCCATGAAGCACTAATTTAATCAAAACATTCAAAGGACTTGGCTAAGCATCTCTCACAATGACATACCCAAATGCTCACACAAAACGTCAGTAGCAAGAGAACACATAAAATAATACAGCAACTAAATTAACACTACTGTATGACCTCTGGGTAAATCATTTACATGTATGATTCAACTCATATAAATGATTACCATGCCATTTGCTGAGCTGCAAGTAAGTGGTGCCATTGCAATGACAATAACAGCCTCAACAAATAGCATAAGCAATATACACTGAGATTTAGGGCCAGGCTCTTCCATTATGCTGTGTCACACATTAGGTGTTTCACAGCTGTTATCTGCTTGGGAAGTAAGTTGCTGTAGAATATATTCCATGCAAAGTGAAGAATAAGGATTCTATAGCACAAATTGATAAACTGTCTCTAACCTGCCTCACACATTAGGCTAAAACCAGAAGGGCTATACAATACTGAAATAGTTTAAAAAAATAAACCAAATTTTCCAGATGTAAATTTATGACACAAGTCAAGACCAATTGTGACAGCATGAAAAATTCTGAGGACTGAGGATCAATGATTTTCTGCCTGCAGTCACTTGTGTATCCTCCATCCACAGGGTAAGCAACCTCTTCAACTCTACCTCAGGGATAATAAAACCCACCTCACTTCCAAATCAGGACAAATTATTCTTACCTGTCTACCTGACTTTTGCCTCGAAACTACAGCCAATTTTTCCTCTGCTCAGCCCTGAGGATAGCTTGAAAGCCACATCAAGACTAGCCCAAAAAAAAAAAATTAGAAGTCATTAAGTCCTCCAACTGATAGAAGATAAGGTAACCCCTTATAATAGGAAATCGTAATTAAAGGAAAAGCTGTGCTTCAGATTGACTGTAGTTTCTCTTATTCTTGTTTCCTTTATTGACACGGGTAGGTGTCCCCCACAGTCACTCACACATCACTCTGCCCCTTGCTTTTGTGCCACATCTTTTTCACAGCAATTTGTTTAAGAAAGACACCTCTGATGGACAAGAAGTGACAGAGAGGAAAGGGATGGGGAACATTATAGTACCTGATCTTGAAAGGCTTCTGTGCAATCACTTCTCACTGATCGCTAAGAACAGGAAATATTTATTGAGATGGCACTTCAGTTTGTAATTTCTTCTACAAAGGAAATTTTGCTTGGAAATGAAGAAGAATTTTAAACTCTGACAGTAGCACGTTGACAAACGCTATTGACTACACTGGCGAATTCAACCAGACTCCTTTTCATACTGTTTTTGTTGTTGTTGCTGTTTGTTTGTTTGTTTAACACTACTACTTGTCATTTGCAAAGATGTTCCATTTCACTTCTTCTTTTTTTTTTTTTTTAAATTTAAAATTAATGTGAAAAATTAATTAAAATTCTTGTGAGGCCCTCAAGAAAAATCATAAAGATTTCACAGCCAGGAGAATCTAATGTAATTTTTATACACAATGAACCTTGTAGGACTATATTTCAACTCTCATGATGATATATTAATATTTCATAAATGCTCTTCCTTATTTTATAAACTTCAGGTAGTTATCTATAAAGTAGACGGAGTAAAAAAGCTCATTTGTTGAATAGCATGGTTCCCTGAAACAACCTATAAGGCTTAAGTGATAAAATTCTGCAGAATTATTAAGATGTTTGTCTCATGTTCTCTAATTCTGATTTATTTTCTTCTTAAGGTAAATCCATCCATGTTTTCCCATTATCCATAGATATCTGTCTAATCAAAAGGGAAACTTAGTTCACATTTACAAAAACGGTAATAATATTTTTTTTTAATTCTTACTGAAACTGAGTGGGCTTTAAGATCCCTCCCAGTCCAAGTCATTCTACAATGATTCTATGTTTCTGTGTCAGGATTGTGGTTTTATTGCCATTTCTGTTCAAAACAAGAGTATCATTTTTCTGACAAAAATGTTTTATGAGGAAACATTAACTGTGAGGTAGAGTGCTGTATCAATCACCACAGAGATCAGTTCGCATCGATGCTGAATACATTGTAGAAGGCTTGCTAGAAATGTTTTGGGTTTGGATTTTATAGCTTTTTTAAGATTACAGTAGAAGATGTGTCTTTATAGATAAAAGCAAAATAAAAAACATCTGACTGAAGTTACTTCAATTAATACAAAGATCACAAATAAGGTAATTATATTTGTCACGTTTTTTAGAATGATTAATTTATCTAAAGTGTGCACATACTAAAACAGATGCTTTTATTCCAGGCTTTAATTTTAACTTTCTCTGATCTGTTGCAATTAACTGTCAAGAGAAAAATCAACATTATATATTTCCATAAAAATTCCATTTTCTCTTATCATGTCCTAGAAATCTTGCTTTTTATTCTTCCTCTTGTGACAAGCCAGAGTTGTCATGTCCATGACAGTTTCAAAGACACTCAGAGCAGTAATAGTAATAATAAAAAAAAAAAGTTAAATATCTCACAATTTGCTGATATGTCAACAGATAAACACAAAAGTGTTGTTACAATCTAGCTGTAAACAGTCCAGCAGAAACTGAAGCACAGTACCAGGCATTATGTTAGAAAAATATTTCTGATTTTACAGATAACTTTTCATAACAAAATGAATAACTGCACTCTCTGCCCTTACATAAATCACATTCTCCCTTTTCATATTAAATATCTTGCAGTTTAGTCAATCTAGCTCCCAAATAATAAGGAAAAAAATCCTTAAGAGAGGCATAATAGTTCAACTGTGAACTTTGTCTTTTTCAATATACACATTTCAAACTCTTCATCAATATTATTAATAAATATTTTGTTGCTATCAGTTGTCTTCTTTCTTGTATTGTGTTTGCCTCCCTAAAACATGATCTCTGGGACAGTTCATCAGTTACAATCTAACTAGTACATGCTAAAGAAAAGCCTATTTTATTCAATAACATATCTATTGTCTACAATAAGGACATATTGCAAACTATGAGCTCCAAGAGTTCAAAAACTGGCACTGTTCTTTTGGCTTATATCAAAAAAGAACTCAATAATATCAAACTACACATTAATCAGAATCACAATGCTATGAATCAACTTGATTATTATATATATATAGTTTGATTCATACATATTCTAGTAAAGTACAAACTGGGATCTAACTTTTGTAAAGAACTTAGATTATAATTCCTACAGAAAAGAACAGATTTAAAACATAAAAAGTATAAATACTGAGTATTTGTTGCACCTCAGAATATGCTGTCTTTGTCACTATGACCTCTATAAACCATTTAACAGGCCTAAAATACTACATTTAATGATGACTTAAAATGATATAATCCCTTAGGAAGATTTTCCTCCCCAGATTTTCTTTTTTTTTTTATCAATATGAAGAGTTACGGAAAATGATCTGACACACATTATCAAATGTAACTGGTGGACCAGGTGCTTTGAAAGTCATGAATGAAAGAACTTCATTTCACAATTAAAAATCATCCAATATGTTATATTACTAATTAGCGTATGTATCTGCCCAGTATAGGAAACCATATGTGTTTAAGGTTAGATATACGTATACTTCCACTTAAAGATAAGATGAAGGTTTAATAGAGTCAGGAGCTCAAAATTCCTATTTTTAGTAGGAGGATTCATACTTCTACTGCTGTTTCTGAGTAGTTCCAGTCTTGCTATAGAGCAAAGGCATGTTCTGTCTTAGCTAATATCACCCAATTTAACCAATGAAGCATAAAATAGCAGAACGAACTCTGCTGCATTTAGGCCTGATGAGCAAAGAATAAGCTCATACAAAACATGAACTTCAAGATATTTCCTGTTATGAGGAAAATGGAAATGAAATAATACATTCTTCTGGTGAAGAAAGTGGGAAATCAGTTAAAGAATTATTGAGAAGTCAGAAGTCAGAAAAAAAGGAAAAAAATACTGAGGAAGTAAAAACTATTTGCTATGAAAGTTCTGCATCACTTACTCAAAAAGGTTCCCTTTAAAGTAGCATATTACTATATGAGTACTGAGGCAACTATTTTCTTACTAATAGTATAATATTAAATACAATCTTTGTCATAAAGTGCCAGTCTGATTGCTGTTCTTCTTTCAGCATCCTTATTCTTCTCAAAACACCCCATTCTCACAAAAAAAATAAAAATAAAAATCTGTCTCACATGAATGCATCACCGAATGATAATTACTCCCATTTTTGTAAGAAAAATAATATATTCAGGTTTCACTGTGGCTGCTATCAACACTAAGCCAACATTCAAAGCACACCTTGATGACATTAATCCAGAATTATTTCATCTGCAGCTAAGGATAAGCTTAACATAATGGATCCTTTCTAAAGTCAGGTTGATTAAAGTAGCCCTGCGAATGCAAACCAAGCTAAAAATAGGCACTAAATTATTTTAATCTTGTTACTGAAGAGAAACAAAACATCATTAAATGAAACCAATTTATATTATACAAATTGGTTTCTCTACCTTAAAGGTTCAAAAAATGGCAGGTTTTTTTTTTTTTTTTTTTTTTTTGTGGGTATGAGAGGAAGAAAGGAGGTTTAACACTGCAGAATTACTTCATACAGCTGTGTGTTTACAGAAAGACAAGTATTAAAAGATCACATGCAAACTGCACAGATTTTAAGATTTGAATTAGATCCTCCTGAAAAACCTCATTATACCCAAAAGAACACTAAGTCTTAATACCATTGCATGCCTAGGCTAACCCACCTTTGGAGAAAGCAGTACAGATGACTATTAATCAAAAGAGAGGATGTACTGAGTATGCTCAAAAATTATTCATTGGCATGTAAATACACGCCTATATTCAGCATCCAGCTGCAACCTCAGTACAGATTTCAGTGTTCAACTCACAGCGCAGTAGGAAGAGGATATGGGCACTTCTCCACAGTCTCACAGATACACAAGAATACAAAAAGATGCATAGCAGATTTATCACAGCTTTATCACATCCTAACAAAACACATGGACAGTACGCTTCCAAATAACTGGTCTTCTCTAATCTGCTGAAACATAACACAAACACTGCAGCATGTGTGATTTCCAAAGGGGAATGCTTTTAAACTGAGACAGGGGAGGTTAAGGTTACATATTAGGAGGAAGTTTTTCACACAGAGGGTGGTGAAGCACTGGAACACATTACCCAAAGAGACTGTGGATGCCCCATCCCTGGATGCATTCAAAGCCAGTCTGGATATGGCTCTGGGCAGCCTGGTCCAGTGGTTGGCGACCCTGCCCATGGCATGAGGGTTGAAACTAGATGATCTTTGAGGTCCTTTCCAACCCAGGCCATTCTACGATTCTATGATCACCTGACTGCTGCTCTTAGATGATCCACTAGTACTCAGACAAAGCTTTAAATACGTATGTCCACATGCATACATGGTGTTTTCTGCATGATCTCTCAGTGAGCCATACTAGTTACACACAACGCACGTAAGCACTATGCAGTTTTCTCTTACAAGTTGCTTCAGTTGGTCTTTGAAAATCATAAATGAAAGACCTTCAGATGCCTCTGAGGACTGGAAAAAAAGGGACAGCTGACTACCCTGAAAGTCGGGAGATTTTCAGTTATTCCACCTACAGTTTGTGCAGGAAAATGCTCCCAGACCTAGTAACAGTCACCCCAATCCACTGGAACAGGAAGAGTGACTTCTGTCCCCTCCTGTACGGCTTTTGCACAGTAAACGAACAGCTTCATATTATATAAAAAACTAAATGAAAGATCTCTCTCACTCCTCCCAATGGTTTGCTACTCATGCTGAGATATGTACATGCCAAAGTCAATACAGCTTTCTCTCCAATTGAGGATGCATTAGATTTGTTGATATGAAAGGGCAGTGAAAGAATATAAAACTAAAACTCAGTATAAAATTGGACTTAATCACTTGTATGCTTAAAAAAAAAGTGCCCACAAAAATTTGCATATAATAGACTTTGACTTCAGAAGGACTATAGTCATTCTAATAATTGAAAACAATGATAACGTAAAAGGGCCAACCTGAAAGTAATGCCTTCTATTTGTTATCTTGGCCCATGATGTCAGAGGAAGATAATGGTAGCATAGTAGTAGAACCGTCTTGCAAATAGCCCATCACATTTTGTTGACATGGGATAGATGGCAGCAGAGAGGTAGTCTGACATGTAAAAACATCATACTCACTAACACAAAGAGATTTTCCAAAGATTGTTCAGACTTAAAATGGTGAAACTGTTTTATAAAAAAGCAAGAAAAAAAAAAGCAAGGAAATACTGAAGACTCAGTGATCCTTGAGTAAAAGCAATAAAGCACTGAACCCAAAAGCTCAATTGCATAGAAACATAGAATGGCCTGGGTTGAAAAGGACCTCAAAGATCATTTAGTTTCATCCCCCATGCCATGGGCAGGGTCGCCAACCACTAGACCAGGCTGCCAAGAGCCATATCCATACTGGCCTTGAATGCATCCAGGGATGGGGCATCCACAGTCTCTTTGGCCAACCTATTCCAGGGTGTCACCACCCTCTGTGCAAAAACTTCCACCTAACACCTAACCTAAACCTCCCCTGTCTAACTTTAAAACCATTCCCCCTTGTCCTATCACTATTCATCCTCATAAACAGTCGTTTCCCCTCCTGTTTATACACTCCCTTCAAATATTGGAAGGACACAACGGGGTTTTCAGGAAGCCTTCTCTTCTCCAATCATAAAAATTAACACACGTTAGACAGCCAGTCTTACACATATATAATTTGGTTTTATTAGAGCCTTATTTAGTAAGTTTTCTGGTTTGAATGAGTGTGATAATATATCTACATGTTCCTATCTCTGACATTAAAGACTGAACAGCATAAGAAAAGCACTTCAGTCATAATATAATGACTTGTATTTGTGGTTCCATTACAACATGGTCATTCAGAAGTACTGCATCAATCTAGGTGATTTTATGTAAGAAAAAATGATCTAAAATCCTCAGACTGTAATCAGGATCTTTCTTTTTTCTCAGTGGGTGGGGCATCTTACTCTAAACCACCAATATATTCCGTCAGTCAGGAGCTGGTTTTTTTACTGAAGTCATGAGAAAAATTGCAGAAATATGCATGGAGCAAGCTTCTGTCATAGTACATACAAAAGGGATTTCAAATCAATATGACACCTTGTTATTGCAGCAACTGACAATTCAGAAATGCTTTAGATAGGTGAAATTCTCACTGTCTCCTATACATGGCCTCCTAAGCAAAGTTATAGAGACAAATTGTAAAGAGTTTTTTACATCAGTTAAATTGCATTTGACAATTTGTCTAAGGTCATTTTTGTGAAATGAAATATATTCCTTTACTGCACTCCTGCTCCTCTCTCACTTCAGCCATGACTTTTCAGATAGTCTTTATAAGACCCCATTATTCACAATGGTACTTTTCCTTTTGTTCTCCGCTGCAACATGAAATTATCATTTTTAACTCAATTGCAACATTGAGTAGTTTTCAATCTCAATCATTGTCCTTTAATATCTAGAACTATTCAAATTTAATTAGAAAATAAATGATAATAAGAAACTGAAAGAAGTGTTCATTTAATAAATCAGCATTTCACTTGGGTTTGAAAAGCCACAGACTTTACGGTAAAAGGACAAAAACGCTTTTATATTCATAGATATAAATGCACGTTCAGTCAGGCAATAAAATTCTCAACAAGTGTTATGAATAAAAAAAAAAAACATTCAGCTAATTCCTGTTCAGATATCAGGAAGTCTATTTAGCAAACTTGTGTGCAAAATGCTTAATGTTTTGAGCAAGTTTGCATGTCTAAACCTTCTCAAACCTTACACACACTGGTGTTATAATGTTGTGTTCAGTCAACCTCCAGCGTTCACATCAGTATAGAACCACTGCAGAAACACAGAGACAAAAAATAAAGACATACACAGTGCATTTTGTTGAACACCTCTAAAGAGGACATTTAAAGTGAGGTATTCAATGAGCAGCCACAGATTCTGAATTTTTCAAACCAACTTTTATCAAGTTTCTGCACTTAAAAAAAAGAACTTGGTGCTCTCTTACTTAGCATGGTGTGTACTCTCTCTGTCCCATCAACTTAGTATGAGACTTCCTCTGTGGAAGCTCTTCATTCAGTTTTAAACTAGTGTTGATGATTACTACTGAAAAGCCAGTAAGAGAAGAAGTGACAGAACAAAATGCAACAAAAAGTCAAGTAAGATCATGCAACTTGAAATAAAGATAGCTTATAGATAAAGATAACTTATAGATAATAGAATTACACAGCAGCAAATCAACCCACGTGTCTTCCTGGATGCCATTACAGCCCTTTTTAGATTGCCTCTGTGTGACAAGGTGACAAGGTTGCAGAAGTACTGACAAGATTGAACACAGAAACCAGTTACCAGAAAACAAGTGGACAGAGAGAAGAAATGCTTCTCAACTCTAACAGTGCTAAGAGAGTAGCATGTTTCCCATAAGACTGCCAAGCTTTTAAGATCAACCATCCCACTGAGACTGCTGGAGATGATACATATGCAACACCAAGCACATCTCAGAAAAGGCTGGGGTTACACACAAACAAACACCAACACCTGTTGAACAATTCAGATCCCATCCTTGAAGACTGCTATACACAGACCAAAACTACATCACTTTATACAGACCTGAGGATAGGAAAAGCCCCCAAAATTTCTTCTGACCACAAACCAAGAAGCTCATGGTACGACAGGGCAGTCCTCTGCTTTTGGCTATCCAGCCACACTAACTCTGCATCATTACTGTATTATAAGGAAAAAAAGGTGTTCTAAGCAATAGTGGTTGTAATTTATGCATCCCCTCAATTTCTCCTGTTATTAGAAAAAAGGGAATTTACAACACTGACAAACAGGCAGTTGTATTGCTGTTTAGAAATGAAACAAAAAGAAGCACAGTCTTAAACAGCTATGGCTTTCTAGGTCTCCAGTGGAGAAGACACTAGGAAAGAGCAAAGCTTAAACAGAGAGCTGGCATTCCTTGAGCCCCAAGGAAAATAGTCACATTGCCAAATGAAATTTCCCAGCTGCCACTAAAGCTTTGGAAGTCCAGGGTTATGTGACCTTGGACAGAACTAAATATTTGAAGACACAACCCTAAGTAGTCATCATAGAAGAGGGTGAAGATCAGAAGTAAAACAAAAGGATAGCATGCTGGCAGAAGTTGCTTTTGTGGGGCAAATAAAAGCAGAATAGTAATTTTCAGAGTTTAGAACACTTGAATTGAAACAAGCTGCTGACTCGACAGCACTGACAGCAGATGCTTATGCCAGAAAAGATTCAGAGAATTTGAGAGTAAAACACAAAATGTAGCTGCTCATTTTCTATTATTCATCGCAGATGTCTGTTGAATTGCCTTAGTTTAGGTAGTAAAGAGCACACCAAAACATCAAACTAAATCATGAAACCATCTTCCCTATTACTTTTGTCTTGTGTCTATCTTGGCCACATATGATTAGAATCATTGATCTGTATGATCCTAGGCTTGCTTTACTTTTTTTGAAAACAAGAACTGACAACACACATTTAGCCATGTTTTCAAATGTGACTGGTGAAGTATCTGAAATTTCACAGTTCAATTATTTCCAGTCACAACAATAAAATTATTAACACTGCAGCTACAAGAAAATAAACACCACTTACACCCAAAGACTTCAAACTTAAACCACTGTGCTGCAACATTTCTGCAGCAAATCTATAATCACATTTGTATGTTACATTAATTTCAAAGACCTCTTCTTTAAAGAAAACTAAATCATCACATAGCAATATGAAGTTACAACACATTCTTTAGAAAATGACCAACCAAAATACATAGTCTAGTTTGTTAGCAGCATCCAATTTCATTAGCTAACATCACATTAGATGTATATGATAGAAATGAACATGAGTTGTCATTGTTTCTGTTTGCCTTTAGCAAACGTCAGGAACAAATAATAGAGAACACACTACATAACCACACAAAAGAAATATTTTAGAAGAAACTGAGGAACGGACATTTTCACGCATCTATTTCTGTTAACTTTCTTTTCCTTCCTAAATATATTCATTTTATTATGTTTAATAATAAAGATAAAGAAAATAAATAAATTCCTTTTTAAAGAAGGAAATTATTTATAATCAAATATATTTCTCTGTGAACATACTCAAAATCAGAATGATCTGACCTAGTGACTATAGTTAATCACATATGAATGCAAAACTTACATGCAATACATAAATATCTACATTAGACACATTATCCATGCTCTTTCTTCCAATTTACAACAACAACAACAAAAAAACCAACTATGAAGAGCTTCATCCAACTGCAAACACCTCAACTACCTATTCAAATCACCCCAAGCGTCCTCAATCAAATGTAGTCACCATGACAACAACATGCTATGAGTTTGGTAGAGCCATCCATTGATTAAAGAAAAGAAAGGCATAATAGCAAATTAATTCTTTTTTCTTTTTTTTTCTTTTTTTTTCTTTTTTTTTTTTTTTTTTTTTTTGAGTAGGAAAAAGTATGTCTTTATAAGGGCTATGTCATTACTGGAAAAAGTAATTATTTTGCAACTGGTTAATCCTGATAAGCTGAACAGCAGTTCTGCACAATTTCAGTTTAATAACAGACAGTTATACTTTGAATCTTTTATATCTTCAGATTCATTTATTTAAACAAAGTGGGCTTCTCAGCCATGTTCTTAAGGTTACTACATCACAAAGCTTCCAATAATACTCTGTCTAAAAGAGAATATAACAGAAAGCAGTAAATACCATGCATTATTCCACAATGTTTAATGCATGTTAGAATACAAATTGTCTATTTCAGAACATTGATTAGCTAGTGAGAAATAAGATAGGAATTAATATCTCACTTTTTCTTAGACAGGCAATTTCAGTATGGTAGCACAATGGCAGGTAGTAAAAATACCGTATCTAGATAATATATACTTATGTGAAAATAAAAAGAATGCTTTATGCTTCTGAAGTGTTATTCTCAACTTACGGAATTTTAATTCCACATCACTTAAAATACAATTGCCTAAAATACAAGTGGAAGAAGCTGTCAGAAGAATTGGAATAGGAGATTAAATAAACTTAATGATCATTTATAGCACAGTCACTGTAGATGTGATCCACTGTATGAAATTCACACAGAAATAATTCCACCAAAAAATTACTGGTAGAATATTAAATTTAAAATATAAGCATACGGTGAGTATGCACATCCAGTTCAAATAGTTAGGACATGACATACTAGAGTTAATATTTCTGCAGCGGTGTTGCCCAGATCAAATACATGGTAGTTTGTTTCCAGTTTTTAAGATCGTTTTTCCTCCTCTTCACACATCAATAATTGAAAGGAAAAGGCTGCAGGAAGTTCATAATTTTGCTGCCACTGCTATTTGACTAACAACCATTTTCTATGCTAATAGAGAACATGCACTTTGATGTTTCTCAGCAACGGGAATTAAAATAACTTTTTGTTTTGTTTTGTTTTTAAGCCCACAATAAGGCACACAAAGCGTTAAAGAGACCACAGATCTGTGGTCTTGCCAGTGCAGTTTCAGAATGCCACTTGCATCTTTAGAGCTTCTTGAAAGTATCATACTATTCAAATTCTACTAAAATCCAGGTATATTTATCTGCATCTGTGGGTAATAGAATAATAGGTGATAATAGGTCCTGAATCATACATGTTTAATGAAAAAAACAATGATATGTTCTGCAGATAACCACAAGAGTTTGCTGAATAGTTTGGCAAGACGAAATCCATTCTTGTCAGCTGGACTAGTGAACTTCAGAGATTTTTTAAAAGCACTGAGAGATTCAGCCAATCCTGACTTCAGTTTGGTGTGCATTTATCTGTGGACAATAGTTTTGTTGATGACTATCTTATTTTATTCTTTGTCAATCTTTCAAGGCTGAACTACTCAGCATTATGGGCTACTGCAAAGGATACAAGAAGTTGAAGAAATTCAAAATCCATCACTTGTGTATATTACAAGAAAATTAAAATCTGTCCATTTTTATACCTATATTTTTACCATCTTAGGCCCATACAGAGATAAATATGTAAATAATAAACATAATGGAATATATTGTATGAACCAACATTTTTCAAAGAGTATAGAAAATCTACAATCGGTATAAGCAATTAATTGAAATAGACACATCTATTATGTTAATATGTTTGACATGGATTCCAAGCCTGCAGGCAGAGTTGGGCATAATTTCAATTTAAACCACAGAAAAAAATAATATATTTATTCCTAGTTGTCTTATTATGTTTGATGAACATCCCTCGTTTCTTATCTTCTGAGCATTAATAAATATTGTATTAAACCACTGCCATTGTGTTCTTCAACTATCTTTTCTTCTGTACACATTGTTATGTTGATTAATATACATCTTATGACCTGTAAGATGATATATATGGTTTACAGAATTCACTCAAGATACAGTTCACTAAGAAAAGAAAATAGATCTTAATCACGTGCAAATAAAAAAAATCTCTTTGAATACAGGGCCATGTATTTTTCAAAAGTGAAGAAAAAAAAAAAACAACCTCAAGTGGAATTCACACCAGCACCTCCTTTTCACCCATTTAGCACCTTACAGTCCCTCTGTTCCAAGCTCAATACAAGAAAACTCAAAATTTCAGAGTATTATGATAAGTACAAAACACATTTATTTTTCTTTTTACCTTCTGGGTATTTTTATTAGTATTATATAAAATTCAAATACAAATAGAAATTATTTTAACTTGTAGTTCAGGAATAGTGGATTATTAGCTTAAAAGTCTACTGCATTAAATAATACTGCATTAAAAATAAACAAGATATCTCATTTCAAGGACAAAGCTTTTAAATTTTTAATTCAAAAGTCCTCTATCTATTTAGCAGACAGCTTTTGTTATATTCAGAAACCTGGATGAAACCACAGCTTAGTAAATAAATGTTGACATTAAGTCAGAATTAAGGTATCAGAAAGATGAAACTATTGATGTAGATTATTCTAGGCTGACAGACATAACTGGAGTTTCTCCATTTACACACCCCAGATCGCAGATCTCCTGGCTCTATGCAAACCTAACAGTTGCATCTGCCCTCTCCTTCAGAAGAAAAAAAAATATTTGAAATTCACGTGAATCAGTGAAGTAAGCATCCAGCTAGCACTCCCACCACAGACTTATTTCAGTAATAGCCTTACAATGCCTAACTCAGGAGCATTTTGCTGCTCTCCTGCTCAATTTCAATAGCCTGAAACAGGAAATCTAACACCACCACATGCTGCAATACTTCATCGTCATTTGTTACTACAGCAAAGTCTGCTGTTTGTCCTCACACTCTTGGTACGAGTGTGACTGTTTCTTTCTAGTTAACAAATTTTAGCTTGCATTAAACCTTATCAGTAAACATGGCAGTACTGCAAAATCAGCAATTAAGGCCCCAATAGCTTCAACCAATTAGGGCTGCTGTGTGCCAAGAGCTACAGCAGAGACAGATTGCACGTCGAGTTTATTAACTCATTCCTCTTGCAGAAGAACAGCTAAGTGCCTCTTCCCCAGCCCCATTAAAGTAGATGTAACTGTTTTACTATGGCATATGCTTTTTGCCTTAGAACAGGAAAAAAAGCTCTCCAAAGCTGTGAATTTTTCATTTGGGAGCTTTTGTGTTTACATAAGAGAAGTGCATTCCACACATCACTATACCTGTTGCTGTACAAACAGTACTTTTACTGCTTTCAGTTTTCAAATGTCTAAATCAAACTGTTTTTCCAACTGTTTGTATCCTCATGCCCTACAAATGTCTTCCCCAATTCCAACAAAATCATACAATGCGAGTGCTCTGATAGTGACTTGACTATTCACCAAATGACAGAAGGGAACTATTATGATCAAACTTTTGGAAATATGTTTACATAGATACAAATAGGCAGAAATGGCTGGTAAATTTAAAGGGAGATGAATATTTCAGTGAAAAAAATGATGTCTATGAGATTTTGTTTTTGAGGAGAACTTCAATGTTTCAGGAGTGCATGCTCCTTAAGGCAGGGACCACAAACACAACTTTATTTGGCATTTCCAGTCTCCTCAGCACATTGTTGCATGACAAATCATGAAAAGTTCAGCACTGCAGCGTTCCAAAGAGCTGAAAACCTTCAGAATTTTTACTGACTGCAGGCGGAGGCAGGCCTACAAGAAACTATATTATAGTCAGATTTCTTTACCACAAGAATACACATTCAAGTCTAAGTGTTAGAAAATGCCATTCATTGCATCTGAAGACAACTAGAATGTAATATTTACAGCAGTTCATATAATAGATGGTATTTAATGCAATCATTAATATTTCAGACTAATTCTGAAACAGAAGAAAGAAGAAACCAAGATGCATATGAAACAAAATTTATATTTCATGAATCTTAATTGCTGTAACTAGGGCATAGGGATTAACAGCCTATACTTAAGGCATCTGGTCCAGAGAATAAAATATCACACAAGAATTTCATCTTTACATTTTGGAAGTTAAGTTTTTTAATGCTCCTGATTCTGATTTGAGTGATATTCCCCAGGCATTGGTATTGGGGCCTATCTTTCTTAACATCTTTACTGATGATTTTGAGAATTGAGTGCACCCTCAACAAGTTTGCAGATGGTACCAATCTGGGAAGAAGCATCAGTCTGCCTGACAGTAGGAAAGCCCTATATGGGGACCTGGACAGATTGGATTGATGGGCTGATGTAAATGGGATGAAGTTCCACAGGTTCTGCACTTCTGTCATGACAATCTCATGAAATGCAACAGGCAGAGTGGCCAGAAAGCTGTGTGGAAGAAAAAGATCTGCATCAAAGCTCAGATGAACATGAAGTTGTAGTGTGCCCAGGTATCCAAGAAGGCCAACAGCACCTGCCTTTTATCAGAAATAGTACAATTAACTGGACCAGGGAGGTGAATCATCCACCTGTACTCAACTATTGTGTTCAGTTTTAAGCCCCTTCCTACAAGAAAGCCATTGAAGTCCTGGAGCGTGTGCAAAGAATGGCAACAAAGCTGATGAAGAGTCTGGAGCACAAGTCTTATGAGGAGTGGCAGAGAAAATTGAGATTGGTCAGTCTGAAGAAGAAAAGGCTCAGAGGAGACTACTTTTCCCAGGTAATTAGCGATAGCACAAGAAGAAATGGCCTCAAGTTGTGCCAGGAGAGGTTCAGATTGGACATTTGGAAAAATTTCTTCCCAGAAAGAGTGGTGAGGCATTGGAAAATGGTACCTAAAGAAGATGCAGAGTAATCATCTCAGTAAGTGTTAAAGGAAAGGGTGGATGTAGTACTTAGAAACATGGCTTAGTAAGCAATACTGGTGGTACACAGACAGTTGGACTAGATGATTAGGGGGTCTTTTCCAACCTCAACAATTCTATGAAAAAGATTAAATCTTATTTACTAACACTTTCTTAAACATATTAATCTACCTATCTCAAAAGAATACATTAAAAATGAGGAACATAATTTTCAGCTTAATTTTTTATGCCATTTTTGGGGGTTGATAGAACTCTACTTTATGAAACGGTTGAAACAAAGGACTGAATAAAACTTGACCAAAATTTTCACATTCATGGTGAGCTTCGTGGCTGGTGTGTACAATTCACAAAATTTTCAGAGCTACTTGCACAGCCAAGGGCAAATTTGGCCCTTTTACCACAAACACATTTCTTCTGTATTCGTATGCAATTTCACTGCAAGTCTGATTTATTGAACAGACTCTACTTGTAAACAAAAATTAAAGTACTCTTAGTAATCAAGTACTGCTTGTTTAGCTTCTTCCATTTTCACTAGCAGTTGTGATCATCTTAAGAGCCATGCAGGGAGCAGTTTTGCTTTGAAGTTAACTTTGGAGAGCTATAAAGAGTAGAAATGAACATTTTCCCATTTCAAATCTTTTATTTTAACTCCGTTTTATCTACTGTACATTCAACTCAGCCGTGAGCATCAGAGAGAGTGCAGCTGTGGGTTAGCTCATGTCAATGCAAATCAGTATCATTTACAACTTTTTATGTTCTCCTGGACTGAAAATCCTGACATCCTGGGAGAGGCTGTATTTCTTCGTATGCCTTTCTACTGACAAAATAGATGTTTAGCCCATTAGTTAAAGTCTTTTTTAATTAGCACAAGTAAATCAATTATGTATATTGAGAAGAGTGTTTGTTTAAATAAGAACAGGTATTTACACTTCAGTAATTTGCAGACTAAAGAAAAATGCAAGTTTTGCTATCAGAAAATCAATTATTTACTCACAGACTGATCTAAGAAATGTTTCAGATAGACAAAAGTGGAAAGGCAGGGAGAAAGGAGAATAATTTTGAAGAACAGGCATAATCATCTCACTACAGTTTTAAACTCAATTTTGTTCAGATTGCAGGGGAGGAGATAGTCACCTGGAATAATTTTTTTCAGAGGATATATTAACATAAGCCTTAGAATACTAGAATTCTAGAAACAAGCATTTTGTCAAAAAAGAAAGAAAAAATTGTTCCTGACATCATAAGTTCTAGAAAATACATTTCTAGAAAGATTTTGAAATGTATCTAGCCTCTGGGTTCACTAAGGTCATAAATTTCATTTTGATAGGTTTGTGTGAAAATAGCATTTACAAAAATATTTTGAAGTCTAGAAAATAGATACAGAGTCAATACATACATATTCTTCTCCAGTCCAAAATAACCCCTAAGCAATACATCCAAACACTAAGTGAAAGCTGCTAGACTAACATTCATTCCTCAAATAAGTGCACCACGAGTCTTGCTACTGTAAGCTTTCTTCTCACTGCCTGTACACCTCATCTAACTATTCCAGTTTCTCATTTTGCGGCTTCAGCCTTGATTGTATCTCAGACATCCAAATCCAATATAGTGTTACCAATACTCTCCACTGCCAGCTGTTATCATTATCTATGTTCTCTCTTTCACAATTTCTAAGTATTGTTTTCATCTCAAAGAAGTGCTTGAAAATAGTCACCTCTAATGATCCTTCACACTCATTCAAGTCAATTCTTGCAGTAACCTAAATCTTCTAAAATAGCAATGATCTAACAATATCTTGCTTGTCTTCTGGGTCTTGGGCAAGTCCTGTACCATGCAGTGTCTTTTATTACCAAAATTAAGTCTTTAAGTATTACACTGTCTTCAAGAATTACAGAATCTTAGGATTCATTAGGAACTCTGAAAACATAAAAACAATTCCATTCTTAATTTTCCACATAGACAACAGAATAAATCAGTTAGTTTGCTTGGTATTGCCCTTTATACCTCCTACTATATATTGATAGATATGTATATTTCTTATACATCTCACACCACTATCAGCAGTAGCTGCTATCAGAAATTCTGTTCCAATATGTGAAGATCTCAGTGTTTTGTAGATCTCACTTTCAATAATTCACATTAGCTAGCTAAGTTTTAGATGTAAATGGAGATTTACTGCTGATAAACATTTTTGCCTGTTGCACAGCCTTTAACGCAAAAATGTCAGATCTTGCCACTTGTCAGAAGCAATTAAAAGTGTACTTACACAGAATAGCAAGATTTAATAAAACAATTATATATGCCAGAAACAGCTGGTCTAGTTCAACTACATATCTGCATTACAGTAAAAAACAGGGATTCTTTTTGCCTATTTTTAACATTTTCTTTCCTTTTACTCTACCTTGGGATGGGTCTACATCAGAATTTTCATTACTTAAAATAAATAAATATGATTATTTAATTATTGGAAAAAAAAGTAATAAGATGAAGAGTTGGGTTTCATTAAACATTTTACTATCTAAGTGCGTTGACACAGCATGAGTTTGAGGGTATACTCAACCAATATGTTAGGGTAGGTATCTAGTACCTTTAAAACCTTCTCCTTTGAGCTGAGACCTGGCTAAAGTGAACACAAATCTCACACTGATTTCAAAAGACTCTTTGGTTAAAAAGAAGCCACTGCCCTGACAATACTTGCTGTTTACAATGCTTCTTTTGAAAGGGCTCACGTTGGCATCATTACCTTGAACAAACAATAGTTTAGATACCATTTCTGTGTTGTTTTTTTTTTAAATATCTTGTATATTTATTTTCATTAAACAATTTTGTTGTTTTTTTTTTTTAATTACACAAACTGCATAGATAGATTTCCTTAAGAGACAATGTATGAGCACTTTCACATAGAGAGTATGTATTTCTACTGTTTCATAGAGATGGGTCTGTAAGACTTTATACAGTTCGTGGGATATACCTATTGTGTCTACTTGTAGAGATGGCAAACTCCAAGACGTTTAGGGGCGAAATGTACAACCTAGTAATATTTACATGAGCCTGGAAGGTAAAACGTTTTCAACTTGTTTTGTGGAAGAATATGCAACTCATAAGATCTGGAGATAAGAAAATCCCCATGTCTTTGATGGCTGATCACTTCTCCAGAGAAAAAAAAGTTTCCTTAGGAACACCACTAGCTCCATTTTTTAATGATATTGTGCAGTTTGACAAATACTGCGCATTTATGCAAGTCTGAAACCAGACATTTACATCTGCAAATGCACATCAGTAACCTTAGCAGTTATTAAATTGCCTCATGGACTAAATTTAGATTTCAGAATTGTTCTGACAGATAAGATGTGAATAATTGTACCTTTAGCATTTTCAGTGATACTGAAATTGCTTTTAATAAATTACTTTTAGAAGTGAGATCATTCAAGACTTCAGATTTTGTGCTGAAACTGTGCATCATATAAGGTGGGAGATACAACAGTCTCATCCAAGTTAATAGCGTCAGATCTCCCTGCCTTTCTGGCATTGACATCTGCTTCTCAGATGAAAATTGACAAGCAATTATTCGTATCAATAAAATTTGAGGAAGAAAAGAAATATTACTTCATGTATAATGAAAGACAACAAATCCTCAGCCATTTGAACAAATCCTGACTCTAAAAAGAGATGTTTTATAGAACTCAGTGAAATATATTTTCAAACTGAAAGTAATGGTCTTCACTCTACTTCAAAACAAACGTTGCCTCTGCTTGAGCAGAGAACTGGACCAGACAACCTCCAGCAGTCCTTTCCAATCTCAACCATTCTATCATTGTGACTCAAACTATCAAAGACAAATTCTAAATTACTCTCATGTTTTCTGTGCTGTGTTTTTCACCATGTTTTGTGCTGTGTTCACCATGCTCAATGCTAGCCAATCTACATATAAAATAAGATATCTACCAGAAGTTTACAGTTTAAACAGACAAAATTAAGAAGTAATGGAAGAAAAGGTTATACTACTTTTACAGGTAGAAAACTGTAGGCACAGAAAGCTTGTTTCCCATTTAATCAAACAGGATTCTTCACTCTGATGGCAGTATCAGGAGCCTTAATTCAGCTTTAGATGTAATGTATGTGGTATACACTGGGCTTAGTACAATAGAGAATAAGTCTGGAATGAAGCAAAGTGCTCGAGGTTACAAATTATATCTCTGAAAAAGACTAAAATTTAACTCTTCTCACATACAGTGCAATGTGTAAACACAAAGATCTCCATTTTCTAGAAAGAGATTATTTAATTAACAATGCAAAGAGTTCAAAAAACCCTACGGTAATTTAAGATACAAAGACAACGGAAAAAAATACACTTTGTTTTACTATGCTTTTTGTTACAATTGTGAAAAATTACCTTTCTAACTATATTGCTAGAATATTGTTGTTCTTTATGTATACGCATATATTCACAAAAAAATGCTTTTCACCTGAAAGGCAAAAAGCAGCTCACCTGGAAAAGATTTCTTTTTGCATGTGTATCTCCATAACTCTCAGCCATTGCAGGGTTATCAGTAGCAGTATGTAACACTCTGAGAGTAATAATACCAAGCATCAAATACCTGTTTGATACTCAGGAGTAAAGAAATTTTTTCTCAGACACGAAACTTAAGTCATCCCAGGTGAAGTCACAATCTCCCTCAGACAACGAGTTAACTCCACATAACTCAAAAGCAAGAATCACTAACATAAAAGTACACAATATGACTGATATCATTTTCCACCTTGCATAATGGCAAAATTTACACTCCATTAAGGATTATGTCCTATGAGAAGCTGAGGACCTTCGCTGCCTGATACAGAACTCGAGAGATCTGAATGTGTTTAGCAACTGAAAGGACTGTGCACTGAATAGCTATAGATTGTTTTTATTGTGTCAGAAACACAGTTCTTTTCTGCTCTGGGTAGAACATCCTGCTGAGGATGTTCTGATGAGCAGAAAGAGCTTAAGAGTTTCAAAAGGAAAAACAATTATCGTAAGAAGTACTGATATTCCTACTGCATCAACAAAAATTACTTCTATCAGCAAGACAGTGTCATGTCAAAGTACTTTATTATTGTCATACTAAACTAGAAATTAATAACTTAATATATCAAGTTAAAATGGAGAATCTCCACATTCTTAGTAAGGCCTCATATGTTTCATTTTTTTATATTCTCTCATCACATTTGAGCTAATGAGACATTCATTACTTCAAGTAAGCATTTTATCTAAGATTTCATTCTCTACAACTAGTCAAATGAACAAAAAAGAACAGTGATAATAAATTAGATATATCAGAAACATGCCTAAATATTAACTACTAATGTTGTCTCTTCTTTCTAGATCCAGGATAAAAGCAATAATTATGACTACTTCTTCAGAAAATCCTTTTTGATTATTATTTTGTATAACTGCATATATTCTTGTCTTCAGGCTAGAAAAATAAATTTTTGCATGAGTGAAAATAATGCACCAACTGGGTCTGAGGGCAGAGGACTTCAGAGGAACAGCATCCAAAATGCAGGATTAAGAACAGAAAGCACTCAAACTAAAGCAAGCTTCTTGTTCAAAAGTGCTTATTGGGTTATACCACAGTAAAAGGCTTCTGATATTAAACTTCTCTAGTAGCTTTTTTTGCAATTAACAAGTAGGAGAAACAAGCTGAAAAGGCATTCTTGCATAAGAAAGAAGTCTGTAGTCTATTTCTTCAGATCTAATCAATATTGTGCCAACACCACACCTTTCCAAAGTTCAGTCCAGGTGACAGTCAGTTCAGGGGCAGTAAGAACCAGCAAGACTGCTGAAGAGAGAGAAGAAAGGGCAATATTTTAAAAGATTTACACACTTTCATTAATTATCATCCCAGTTTATGCGCACCTACAGTGAACAGTAATTCATTTGGGGCTCCAATTGCATGGTCCTATAATCTCTCTCAGTAGGTCAGCAATGACATTTCACAGTGTAACTGTAGAAGGACTGCAAAATATGGGAAATGGATTTAATGGTGGTGTTCATTGAAAAGGATATTTCATTAGAACTTCACAGATTACATTCTTTTTTTTTTTCCTGTGTTTTCTAAGTAAAGTCAAAAATTAGCATTCATCTGTAAAATCTTCACAGTTCTGGTCTTCGCTTTCTGAGCAAGACTCTGCCTACCCTAATCAGTGAAAGTACTCCTGCAGTCAGCAGATTCCATTCTCAGACCAGCTGAAAATCTCAGTGTCTGGAAATCTCTCAATTTGTACCAGGTTTTTAGTTCTATAAATCAGTAATGGCACTAAACGTACAAATTTCCTTCTCAAATTTGATGCATACATTCTGAATAGTAAAATAGCATTGATACACAAAAAGAATTTACACAATTTGAAAGTGTTAAGATAAGTTACATACAACTGCTTTCCCTCAACTTGTCTTTATGCTTGCAAAATTTGTCCTACAGCAAATAAACTATGTGCTCTTTTACCTTGCTTGACCTAAGTGCAGACATTTCAGTGTTTAGAGCTGAACAATGTATTTTATCTGAAAAAAAGTTTTCAACAAAACAACAGTCAACTAAAATACAGCATCAATATCTTTCTGAATGCTAAAGCTGCAATGCAAATTGAAGAGATTAAATATGCAAAATGCAGCACAGCATTTATAATTATTATTTTAAATCTAACAGATTTCAAAGGCTACACTATGCAGTAAAGTAGCCAGGTTTTGCTTTAAGCATATTAACTTAAAGACAAAAAGGATATCAACTGGTATCCATACATATTACAGTATTCTTCACCTTCAAAAAAGAAGAATATTTCACATGGCTTGCTTTGACTGCATATGAGTATATTAACAGTATTATGACATTTGTGAAAAGCAGATAAACTACCAGATCTTTCAAATAACCTAAAATAAAAGACAAACTTTGGAGATAGACACAAAAATCTTTATTTGTCCTTAAATGAACTAAGAGCATTCCATAGCATGTCTTTTTTTTTTTTGTTAATAAGAATTTCTCATTAGTACCTATCTGAAATGAATTCTCTCTGTACAGCTATATATATAAATGTATAACTAACAACTGGTTCCCATATGCTGTCGCCTGAATATGTTGTTGCCAGGCAACCGCTATAAAGCATTTTGCACTGCTTGCAAAAATCTGAATGAGTGATTTGAAGCAAGATTATTTCAAAAAACTAGAAAGAAAAGTCACTATGGGAATGACATGAATAATTCCTTGTGCATTTCAAGGATTCGTAGAGAACGATCCTTACATAATAACTGATTTGTGAAAGGACAACTCCTTTGAGCAGTATTTGAAGGGCATTTTACAACAACAACAAAAAAAAGTGTGTTGTATGCATCCGGCTAATGTTCCCTCTTGGATTCTGAGCCAAAGCCATGGAAGTTAATGGGTTCCTTTAAATTGACTTCAGGGTCTTTGATCAGGTCTTTAATGTCTATCATAGAACAAAAATGACAGCCTGCTAAATGAGAAACCAAAAGGCCATCATCCCACAAGAGAGACAAAATGCAAATAAAATGTTGCCATCTCAACATAGACAAGAGAAGAAGGTCAAGTCTACAAACACTTCTTGGCATAATCTTCATACAGCTGAGGTGTAATCTCCCTGAGGCTAATGATATTACATACAAGGGTAAAATAGAAGCATTTATAATCCACTGATAACAAGGAAGCAACATGCTACCTGCAAGAGAGAAACTATTTCTCCCTTTAAATAGGTACCATCCATTACAAAGTTTACAGATACTTGGCTACCAGACCTCTTGAGAATTAAGCGAAAAAACACATCAAGGGAAGCAATTGGGAAACAGCAAACTCAGAAGCACTTAATACAAGTCTGACTCGCAAGTTTCTTTAAATGCAGAGATTAGTGAAAATCGGACTTCTGTTCTTCTTTACAGTGGCTGCAGCACAGTTCTTTCCATTTGCTGCATAATATGCTTAATCAATAAGAACTGCTCCAAAGCTCAAAATGATTGTTCTTTCCATAATAACCTAATTGGAAATCCATACATTTTCCATTTAATTCTGCAAAACATTCATGTAACTGTAGCACAAAAAAAAAAGTACTGAAAGCACTAATTACTAGTATTTAAAATGATACTTTCAATATTAAGTAGTAAATGTGACTACTGTCCTTAATGGATTACAGCAAAATCCTTTTAATTCTCTACCTTAGCTTGTCTAGAACTAGCATGAAAAATGAACTCTCTTACTTGAAGGCAATCTGGCATCTAAATCATGTCAGACTGGAGCTTCACTGAAACTAAAATAATGTATTACAAACAGGAATTAAGTTTTTAAAGTTTCATTTGAATTATTTTCATGCTCTGAGATGTAACGCACACTTCAGATCACGTGTTAGTATGTAATTAGAAATGCCATTCTCAATATTTTCAGAAAGTATGAGCAGATTTGCTGTAGAAAATACAACAAAATAATATATGAAAAAGACATCCATCCTAGGCTGCACTGCTTACTTGGGCTTTTCTATTTATTTGTTTCTTGTTCTATGGAAACTCAAGGAATAAGAACCCTCTGCTCTGCCCTCTGCATTCATCAGGACCTCATTGCAAAGCCACTGTGGTCAATCAACAGTTTCAGGCTTGGGACATTTGGCAGATCTTTTCACTTTCTTCACCCTAAATATACACATAGCAACAATTAAATGTCAGGATTTTGTAAAACATGTAAACTGCACTATTTCAAGAGTAACTCGGCAGCAATCACAGCTTCACATTCATAACATTGTTAGCACTGATTGATTGAAAACAGGGTTAAGGGCAGGAGGAGAAACACTCTGTTCCTCTCCAGAGAGCTGCTCATAATGATTTAAAAGCATGGTTAGAAATAGAGGGTTTATGCGGTAAAACTTTTCATTTGGTGACTAACAGCAACCTGTTATTTATTACTCAATCAAGACTGACTGGCAGGTACAATTTTCTCTTTGGATAGCAGAATTAGGGTATAAGTTGAACCAATCAGGGAATAATTCTACTCAGTACGTAGAAACACATAAACCCCAGTATTTATTCACCAACTGAGTGAAAATTTCCATTAAACAGGATTCTTTTGTTCTCCAGTCCAAGCTTGCCAAAAATTAGACAAAAACAAACAAACAAAAAGATTGAGACTTGGAAGGTTGATTTGGGTCATAACAAAACAATCGAAGTGACACAACGCTCATTTTTAATTGGACTTCCTAATGTGACATCAAATTGTTTTTCTTCTAAGAAGCAGCACTTCAACAAGGCATGAAATCCTTGCAGCTTAGTTTATTAAGAGACAACAAAGGGATTCCAATCTGATACAGGAAAGTTTCAGCTATGAGCACAGCCAGTGCAGTACAAAATTGTGTCATATGAATTTTAATGTAACACAACTATGAAAGACTCCAAAAGAACAAAGGCAGTACAGTCCTATTCCACACTACACAAATGACCTATTCTGATCTGAACAGCACACCACATTACAATCAAATTTATTTCAAAAGAGGGTCGCACAGGTCAAATGTAATGGCTGCAAGAATGAGGTATTTCCTTTATGTGGTATTAGAGAAAAGCAAAATATCAAACAGTGCAGGAATGCCAGAGCTTTGAAAGGAAAGGCATATTTGGGCTACAGAGAAACTGGATCTTAAAAAGATGTTTTAATTACAGCTCTCCTTACCGACTACAGCTTCCAAATTTCAAGGATGTTTGACATCTTCATAGAGGAATTGCTAGTATACATACGAGAGAGGCTACTACATAGATTTCAATGCAAGTTTAAAGTGTCAAGACACCATAGATATGCTTTATATACAGCCCATGCTTAACAAAGTAAGAGGACAACATACCTCCTCTAACTGGCTAGATAATTCTTCCCAGCCTAACAACATGCAGGAGCCATGACACTAACAGCAGAGGCAGATGGCAGCTCATAATAACAACAGAGGGGATGGTAATGCTCCCCCATTTTGGCATGCTGAGGATCCAACCCCAAATCAAAAGCAACATAGAAATACCAGAACATCAGAGTTTGCCTGAAAATATTAGACTCTCAGGAAGTGGAGTGCATTAAAATGTTTATCTTAAATAGTTCCTAGTCCCGACTTCTCAGTTCAGCATGGATGTTTGCCATTCTCTTTGGCTGGACACATTTGCTCATAATATAAATCTAATCTGAGTGCACATGGGGAGGAGGTAGCCAGGGTAACAAGCACCCAGTGCAAGGTATAGCCGTAATAAGGCAAAGGTAAATGTGGTACCTTGTAAGAAAAACAAAATCACAAAGAGTTTCTATTTCTCAAAGTACAAAATCAATAAGGAGGGTACACAGAAGAAGCCTTACAACTAAGCCTTCTGAAAACTAAATTCTTTGGAAATCAAATTCTATCTGAAAATTCACCCCAAGCCCAAGGTTCTTTAGAAGATATGCGATATGCTACCTGCTTTTGCTTTCCACTATTATGTCATTCAACGATACCTGGAACTTCACAGACTGCATTACATTGAAGCATCTTCCCTTTGATTCTCAGCCAGGGCTCCCTCAGACACAGAACAAGAAAGGAATAAAAGCTGTACTGGAAGAATTTCCATCATGAGCTGGCCGCCAGCCTGAAGGTTAGCATTAGTTTTATTGCCCAAATCTAGCACTACAATTGGCATTAGCCACCTCAGCTCTCCTAGTTCTAATCTACATTTCAGGAGACATCAAAATATTTATAAGATGTAACCATTATCTCCCCCAAAAATAAATTTAAAAAAAAAAAAAATCAATAATTTCCAGACTGTAAAAATTAAGCATAACTAGCTTGAGAATTCTACACGTAGATAGAATTCTATTTCAAAATGATCTTACACTTGAGCTTCCATAGCCCATAGCACCCTTCCTTCCCCACCTTTGAGTATTTTTTTAAGGTTAAAAAGTATTCATTTGTTAACAAACATTTGTATCCCTTGCATTCTCTTACAAATGGCAGCTCTACTATAATTCATTAAGGTCTGCATTAGGAGACAGATATAAGGGAAAAAATAGAAACCTTTAATGTTTCACTTGGTGAATAAAAACTGCATTAATTTAGAAATTCAGTCACCAGAATCCAATTAGCTATGGATATATACTCACATATTCATACCTTTCAACCATCACATCTCATTTGAATTTCGATGCTATTTTCTACAAAATACTCTCTATTTTACATTGTATTTAATAGATTTATTCAGATATGCATCCTCATATATCATACTTAAGCTTATGCTACCACCCGCCTGAGGCTGTGTGGTCAAAATTGTCACCCCCCACACACCTCATCATGAGCAGAACATTCTCCATAGATGCTGTAAGAACTGTTTCACTCCTGCATGGTGCAGAAGGATGAGAATCTTTCTGACCGTAAACAATATCCACTCCAAAAAAAAAAAAAAAGCAGTTACCCATCCACGCCCCCTGCCACCCCCTCCCCCAAAAAAATATATATATATTTGTGCTTTCAAGTTATTTTAAGCTGTGCCACAATGAAATATCACCACTTTCACCGTTTCACTTTCAGAAGCCAGCAGATTACCATAATGTAAACTCTACAATTGTTGCATATATATCATACACATAGGTATATAAAAGTACCTGCATATATAGAGATGTGCACATACACCATTTCACACCCAGATGCTCTGAATTACCTTCAAATACAAACTTGCAAATCAGGCAGATTGACTCTGTCTCCAACTAATAGCACCAGGATGTTTTGATAGCACTGCCCACCAGCAGCACTGAGCTGGAACAAGACTGACCTGCAAAGGTTAAGCAGAGGACTGCCAGCAACAATCTGAGGCTCAGGAATTGTTTCTTCAATTAACCAGTGACCAATTCTGATTTGTGGAGCAAATCCTGGGTTGCAAAACCATTAAAGGCAGCACTCATTCTCTTTGGATTTACACCTTCTCTCAAACGTTTGAACTTAGCTCTATTAAAGACTCAGACCAAACTCCTCCTTGCTCTTTTGGCATTAACACCCCTGCCAAGACAAGAAAGTGCTCCAAAGGTCAGTTTACAGCTTGTCTCCCACCTTCCTGCATGCTATGTCTACAAGGAGAGCACAGCAGCCCTGGAGAGGAGGGGAGGGAGGAGGAGATAAATATTAGCACTGTGATAAGCTTGCAGTATGTGACTTGCAGGGGGCAGATTTCACATGGCCACTGCATTTCAGGGAAAGCAGGAGATGGAACCCACCTTGCTGCAGAGAAGATCAGGTAGGGACCCAGGTTTCTCACACACCCAGCAACAGTACAACAAGGTGAACTTAAAGCAGGGCAAACCCCAGCTCTTCTCCAGGTCTGATTCCCAGCCTGCAGGGAGCCTAGTCTTTTGGGACTGCTGGCAACACCAGCAGCTGCCTGAGGCAGCAGAGGCCTTGGAGCTACCAGCTCCCTGAACCTCCTTTTTTTTCCTGACACTCCAAAGAGCAGGAGAACGCTCAACCAGATAAGTCCTAGGAACACCAGAAGTTGCAAAGATCCTGACCCCTGCCCCACTGCATACACCGCACTCCAACTTTGTGCTTTTCCAAGGCTCGCTGCATCCCACCAGCAAAAGCGTTCATGGCACTCAATGATAACACGTTCTTGCCCTCAGACTCGGCGAGCACCAGCGGCCAGCACCCTCAGCCACGAGCTGCCCCAACCACAAGAACTGTCTCTTCTGCAGCCACTCGCCCCCGTGCAACCCCAGCTCCTCGAGCCCCATCCCTCCAGCTCCCCTCCGCCCTGACTGAAGACGGCCCCTTCCCACAACACTAGGGCGGGGGCAGAAGCCCCGTACAAAGTTTTTGCCAGAGCCTACCGGGGCCTCCCGCCCTCTTTCCATCAAAGCCCCCACAAAGAATGGGGCAGCCGGGGAAGGGACGCCCGTGCCGCGCGCCCCGGGGCCGAAGGGACGCCCGCCGCCGCCCGCTGACAGTGAGCCCGGAGCCGCTGGCTGAGAGCGACGCCTCGAAGCGCCCGGCTTGCCGCGAGATGCTGTGGCAGCCCATCCCGCCAGCTCGGAGGGGATGGGAGCGAAGTCCGGCCGCTAGCAGCGGTGAGAGCAGCAGCAGGTCGCCGCGCCCTGCGTTGCCGGCCCCGACCCGGGGCACCGCCGCCCCCAGTGCCTCGCCCCCAGCGGCGAAGGAGAGCTCACTCACCCCCAGCTTTCTGCTGCGAATTTTCACGTAGCCCTGCTTGACTATATCGTTAAAGTTGGAGGCCATGGCCAGCGCTGTCTGCTTCCTCCCCTCCGCGCCCGGAGTCCTCCTCCTCCTCCTCTGCCGCCTCTTCCTCCTTTCCCGGGCCCTCCTGGGTGCCGCCGGCCGCCGGCTCCCGAGGCGCCTCTGGCATCCAGGCAGCGGCGGGGCCGCGCTCCGCTCCGCCCCGCACTCCTCCCGCGGGTTCCGCTCCGCGCCGGCCCCAGTAGCAGAGGGTCCTCGACTCTTGCACCAGCCCCTCGCCTCACCCCGGCTGCCACCGCCCTGCCTGCCAGCCCCGCTGCGCGGCTGCCCGCTCCTACGGCCGGGGGAGCGGGAGGGGCAGCGGGCGGAGCAGGGCGGGGACACCGCCCCCGGCGCCGCGGTCGCGCAGCCCGCCTCCAGGCCGGCCCTACCCGCAGCTCGCCGCCGCGAGCTGCCGGAGCCGCGGGGAGGCGGTGAGGGGGGCCTGGGCCTGTGCAGGGGAAGACCTGGGCTGAGAGCAGGAGCTCGGTTCGGCCTCGTCGGCTTTGGCCGCTGGTGTGGAGCTGTGAGAGCCGGGTGGCTGTGCCCGGGTGGCATAACCGTGGGGGCTGACACAGGGGGGCACCGTGCCGTGCTTGCATGCGTCCGAGGGGACATGTAGGTGCCCAGTGCCGAACGCTGGAATGTCGCGTCGGTGCAGCTAACCTGGATGGAACAGACATTGAAACTACAGAAGTAGGGAATGAAAAACTTGAAAAGTGAGGTGCTATACACAGGTACTCAGTGCCCCCTGCAGCGGTAGCCATGCCTTTCGTTAATTACACTGCTCCTTGTGGTGGATCTATAAAAAAGAATGAATTCTGAAAGAAAAATAAAAGCCAACAAGCTAGATAATGGTTAGAAGAGAACAGGAAAAAAAAAATGTACTGAAGCTGCTTGCCTTCGGATTAGTTATGGGCAAAACAGGCAAGAATGAATTTGGACTGTTTGAGGAAAGAAAACTACAAATGATGGATAGGAGAGTGGGTGTGTTACTGTTGTGCTGAGAAAATGCTCTCCGTAAATGTTCTCAGTGAAGAAGTTAGGTTATTAATGAAAGTTTCATAGGTTATTATCCTACATAATCCTTTTCTGAGGCGCCTCTATCTTCAAGTTTGATGTATCAGCACTTTATAGCATACATTGTATCCCTACACTTGCAAAGCACACTAAGACGAAACATGTATGGATGGTTGAAAGTTTGCCTGATTTATTTGGGTATTTTAAATCAATAGGTAATATTCTTAGCAAATAGGATGTGAAGTTTTTGTTGTAACATTTTTGCAGATTAAACCTGTTGAATTGAACTTTCTCAGCAAAGCTTTTGTGAACTTGCTGGGGATGAATCTTGCAGCAAATAGGGAAGAAAACTGATTATGGTATTTGGAATGATGAGGGAAAGCTTTGTAACTGCACTCTATACACATGAATGGGGAAAATGGAAAATAAAAGAAAAATCTTGATGTTTTGATTTCCATATTTTTTTTTAACTGTGATAAAAGCCTTTTGCTATCTCAACAGAATTTGACTGACAAAAATAAATAAATAGATGGATAAAATCAGTCTTAATGTTATGATCTAAAGGCTCTTGAATTTTCATTGACTGCTGTTGGCTTTCTAAGTCTAACAAGTGTGAAAATTATGATTCTAGGCCAAGAAAATTCTAATTTGCCAGCAGAATCCTTATTATTTTGTTTGTTCTGAATTCTTTTGCCACAGTCAATTAGTAAATGGTGAGGGAGATGGGAGACTGCCTCCTCTTTTCTAGCAACTGATGGGATCTGTTTTGGAACATTTGCTAGGAATAAGACTCAGCATTACTTTTATCCGAGAACAAATATGTGTAAAACCATGCAATTCTTTATGAAAGATATCATCCAAAAAAAATAGACACAGAAAAAAATGCTTAGCATATATACACTTGGGCTTTCCTAGATATTTCTAGTGAAATGTCAAAGGGATGTGCTTGAGCTTCTGCTTTGAGTGGAATATGAATTCTTCCTTAATTTCTATTTCAATGATATGTCAAGTCAGAATCTTTTAGATTTTAGAGAAAAGAAAAAAGAGTTATGCCTACCAGAGAATTATTTCAAGACACCTTATAACGTATTAAACATGAGCTTTGTTCACAATAAGACTAGTGGTTGTTTAAAGTACAGAAAGCTCCTGAAGGATCAAAGAGGACAGGAAATTTTCCTGTCAGTTGTCAGTCAGAAAAGTACATAATCCTATTCAATCAACTTATGAAAAGATGTATCATTCACAGATTAACCCATAAAGATTTCATCTTGTGGACTTGGTTTCACATACAGTCCCTAAACGCTTGATCATCACCTCTCAGCCACACAAAAAATTGATTTATGTATGTGTCCTTAAATTGAGATAAAAATATTGACATAAACTAGGGTTCTTTTAGCTGTATTTTGTTTTCTTATTTTTGTTTGTTTCATTGTTATTTTGGTCTTTTTTATTTTGTTTGTTTGTTTGGTTGACTAGTTTTTAGTAAGATTGTGCTGTATACCATGAAAAAAGGGGCAGCACTTCTGGACATTTTTAAGCATTTCATTCTCTGCAATAAGAGGTAACAATGCAACAGAGCTTGTGTCTCCTCAGTAATGATAAAGATAATAAGCCATTTATTCTTGAGCATATTTACTCGTATAACATCCATGAGAAGTAGTTTTGATGGTAGAGGTAATCGTGTATCTATTAGTAATTTTCCAGAATTTTCATCCAATTATTGTTCTTGTGTTTTTCATTAAAATCCATGCATGAATACCTGTATTATTATTGTTGTTGCTATTATTGTTGTCATTGCTATTGTTATTATTATTTTATTACAATAAAAATACAAGAGATACACAAAATACATGTGGAATACAAAACATTTTCATTCTACATTCTGGATAGCAGAGTATAAGCTATCCAGCCTGAGCTTAGTAGATGATCTGTCCGGTATTTATTTTCAGTTGCTTTAGATGCCACCAGACAGAACAAGCAAATATCTGTTTGCATATGGGTCCCATGGGCAGCTTGTGCCATAAACACATAGCTCTGAATCACATGAAGATGGCTGAGTTGCCTTGATGTTTCTCCACAAATGTGATTGTGAAATTATTCATAACACACATGTACATTGTATTTGTATACAGATTCAGAAAGAAGATTTCACAAAGCAGAAGTGAAAAATTCTTTACCCTCTTTTTCTTTGGAAATTGCAGGGAGTTTTCTCAGAAACTCAAAAGGCATACACTCAAGGGAGCCAAATGGAAGAAGCAGGAAAGACAGTATGATTGTGAGGAATACATTGCCATGAATTAAGCCTTATATACTTTGTAAAAGATTATTTCTAGTACTCCTGCTGGTGTGAAGTCATTTCAAAACAGAAATTATTCAGCAAATCCTAAGTATTTCAAACAGAGAAGTTAATTTCTAACTATCTAACCAAAGTCCAATCAAGACTAATACAATTTTGGACAGACAATATGTATTGCCATTCACCCTTGCCAGAATGTAATTCATTTAAATGAAATTATTTCAATTGCGCTTGCTTCACAAAGTGAACAAATTCTTGCAGGATATATATTCAAGACTAACTGCATCCCATGGATTCGTGAATGATTCTCCACTGAGAGTTAACACCAGTATTCAGTTTCCAGCCAAGAGGGACTTGCACCACTCTTGTCAGAAATGAGCAGAAGCAAATCCCTCTCTCTGATTCTAGCAAAGAATACCACTTTTCTCCCTTCTTCCCTCATCAATATTAGCTGAGTCTAAAGGAGAACCTCTGGTTAAAATATTATCGGGAAACTGGCAGTATGTAATCAAGACATCTGACAAAAAACATGTTCCCACCTAAAGGTATTTCCAATCTAAAATAAACAGTAATTCTTATTATGATAATAGAAATTTGCATAGGCAATGCCAAGAAAGAAGCATTAGGTAATGTATTATTAATGTTTGGAAGCCTACCTTCAGCGAGGCTTCAGACAATTATTTTACTTCAACTCATAAATCACATACTAACCAGAGTCCTTTGTGAACCAGCATGAAACATAAATCACTCAGATAGACAATATTAAAAAACTATTGTTTTCCATGGGCATTGCAAATAGCAAAGCCATTAGTTCCTGCATAAAAAGGCATGCATATTTATTGCTGGCTTTCTATCCAGACTCATCACATATATGCTTTCATTCCTCAAATACAAGGTAAACAGGCAGGCTAATATCTCAGACTGTTTTATTCTGACCTATATCAGAAAGGTAAATTTAAAAAAAGAAAAAAAAAAAAAAAAAAAAAAAAGGTGATATAATAAGATTATAAGTTTAGTCTGTTTCTGAAGATCTGGAAAGGAAATGTTGTCTTCTATCAGAGAGTCACTGAGAACAAAATATTTACTCCTCTGAGACTCTCTTGATGCAAAGCATAATATTTGCTTTTTGCTCTTTGCCCCCGAAGAAGAAATCACATGGACATGGCTGGAGCCCCAGTAACTGTGCTGACAGTCTCTGTCCTGACAGATATGGTCTCTCAGAGGTAACTGCACCAGGCTGAGGTACTACCTTCTCCAGATGTCTGTCCTAGGCCTTTTCAGGGAAGCAATGTGCTGTACAAAGGATGTTAAAAGTGTACATGTACTGGCTTTACTAATGGCTTTTTTAATGGCCTAAGCTGATTTATTAGACTATGAAGTGCAGCATCCGAGAATAAGATGCTTTGCTTCTACTTATGGGAGAAATAATGTTTCAGATTAAGGCAGCTAAACCTTAGAGAGCCCATTAAGTCTAATACTCCTGAAAATATATATAGCTATTAAAAGAATAATTTTCTGATTGGGTTCTGACAATTTCTAACCATGAAACATGGTGAATACCACATAAGTGCTCTATTTAGAATATCAGGCTTTCAATTTTATGTATGATACTCCAACAATCTTCAGAAACACTGCAGAAAAACTATTAGAGTACAAAATCCCATCTTGTGAATTATTTTCAATGATAACTATCTTTAAAAACTCAAAAGTTGAATCTTTGAAAAGTACACCTTCTATTGAAGACAAACTTGAATTCTGATTCTTCATTGTTTTCCACCATGGAAATCCGGTATTAATAAGCTATTTCTCTTTCCTGCCTCATACTTTCTATGCCTTTCTAGTCTAAAAATTATCAGAATTATCTGCTTATAATGAAAAGAACTACAGTGGAAAAAATATAATCCCAAGCTCACTATAAACATACTTTATTTTTGAAGTTCACTCCCTTCCCAGAGAGAAATTGGGATATTTGTCTGACTTGTCTGGTTTTTTTTACCAATTTTATTCTCTTAGATAATCTTTGAATCTGTTTTGATCTTTTTTTTTTTTTCTGAAGTGTCAAAAAGATAATTTCACTTCCAAACTAAAATATATTCAGAAACAGAAAAAAATATAGGAAAGATGAGTATTCTTTTTATGTTTGTTTGTTTTTTTTTTTAATATGTTAAACAATAAGATTTTGTGAGCATGTCTTCAGATTTATACACATGGAAAAAAAGCTTAACCTAATAGAAAGAGGAACAGAATGTTGCTGAGATGCTGAGGAAAAAAATATGACTACTTTTAACACTAGTCTTCATCACACCTTCTGTTGCCTCATTCTTTTTGTATTGTCGCAATCCTCTCCCTAAGACAAGGGAAATGCAAAATTTAACATCCAGCATCCAGACATGCCCAAAATATCTAAGCAAAGAGGTGAACCTCTGCTTGAGTTGTCTGAACTAGCTGTGGAGATCTGAGGGAAAGAAGTAATGAAAGTTTTGGACATGCAGGAAGATACTGGGAAGCGTGTCTAAGTAGGGACCACTCTTGAGAACATCCTTGAGATCCTCGTAAGTTTGACACAACCTTACAACTCAATATGATGGAAATAGAAAACCATGCGGTAGGTAGCAGCTTAGAAATTCTATGAAAAAATGAATGCAGATGAGAATAAAGACTGCAACAAGTCCCATCAGCAAGGGAAATCAAGTAAACCTCGCCCATCACATACTCAGTGTTGATCTCCTTGCCAGTTTCAGTGGCCACACTTTGGACTATATACAGCACAAGCTTCTTATGCCATGGCCAGGTATCATGGGAGGCAGCTGGTGAATTGTTACTGTGGCTAGGACAGCTCAGAGGAAAGAAAGAATAAATTCATAGCAACCTAAAACTCATTGCTTTTGTTCACGAAGAAGCTGATTAAAAATCCAGCAGCAGTGGATCTCCTGCAGGAAAGTATAAAACTATATAAAAGCTTTGTTCTTCTGAGAACATTCTAGAAATACTAAAACCCAAACAGGAGAATACTCCTAATTCGTGCGAGTGTATCTGGACTGTTAGTAAGAAACTGATGTCAGATTTGTAGAGATATTCTGTAGATATTATCAGTACCTGTAACTTTCATAGGGCTCA
The DNA here is from genome assembly GCF_019238085.1 of Lagopus leucura. Classification (NCBI taxonomy): domain Eukaryota; kingdom Metazoa; phylum Chordata; class Aves; order Galliformes; family Phasianidae; genus Lagopus; species Lagopus leucura. The sequence continues at coordinate 37,224,188 of NW_024962263.1, forward strand.
TCTGGATGGGGACTCGTAGAGGTTTACAGAAGTAGAGCTCATGAGGATATTTATCCTTCATGAGCTTTTCTGTAGGATCTGAAAATTGAGGGTTGTCCTGTATTTTTATAAGCCTTAGCCAGACCCTGTCTTAAAATCCAGTGAGAAATAGAGTACTAACCTTGAAAAGTCTTGGAAAATCATGTAGAGTAGGCAACAGGTGGATGTACAATGTGAAACAGATATAATCTCCTGCTTAACTCCAGACATGTGTATGTATTGTTTCATGACTTATTTAATCTTGCCTGAATAGTTTGCCAAAAGTTTTCATATTAAGATTTCTGACTTTCTGCAAATATTTAAATATAATAAAGGTATTATGTGTATAGCTAATAGATAATTCTTAATCTTTCAAGGTTAATGTTTAATGCTATTTTAAAGTAGCTACCACAATTTTTTTCACCTGTATAGAACTATTGAAGTTATCAAAAAACAGATAGACATTTTAGAAAAATTGAGTACGAGAATATTTTTCTAAGACAAATTGTTCAAATAATGCTTTTCAGATGAGATAATATTTCCCTGAAAAATTACTGTCTTATCTCATTTAAAACCATTTATGATATTTTAGGCCAAATGAGAAAATATTATCTAATATTCATTCCTTTGTCTCAAAATGTGTGTGTAAGCATGTGCTCACGCACAAATAAAAGCAGGGTCCAAAATGTACCTTATAATAGAACTGTTATCTGTTTTCATGCCCAAACAGTGCAATAAAACTGTTGTGTATGTCTATAAAATGGAGTTAAACATTTTATGAATATTTAAAAATCATCCAGGAATCCATCAGCAACTGAGTTGCTTGACTGCATTTTTTTATAGCTTCAATTTAGTTATACAGATCTGGGCACCTAATTCATTCTTTTGTTCCAAAGACAGTAATTTGAAAGGAGTACTTTCCATGAAACTATCAGTTCGGAGCACTAAATGTATTTTCAGACTACTACGGTGATTTGATAGAAAATTCTGCGCCTATCATTTATGACTGTCAGATATGCTATTACTTGCCTGTCATTTTTATTAGAAGGTGATGCTAGTATTTGCTCTTTCTGCTTGATTTTTTTTTTCCACCACAAATAATCTGGGTTTTACCTTTTTAATATAACTATTTTAATCAGAAGCAAGCATGATTATTATTTTCAAAGATGAGATAATTGCAACAACTATACGATTTTCAGCAAATATTTTGTTTATTAAACATTAAGGTTTTTCTTTTTCCTCTGAATCTAGAATCTGCGCTCTAAGAACAACAGAAAATTTTGAATTATTCCTTTTCTGGAAAAGAAATTTATGTAAAAAATATATTGGTATGGATATAGATCACAGAATCACAGAATCACAAAATTGTAGGGGCTGAAAGGAACCTCCAGACATCATCAAGTCCAGCCCCCTGCAAAAGCAGGCCCCATACAGCAGGCTGCACAGGTAGATATCCTTATATATTTTCCGGATTGCAATTTTTAATAAATATACAAGTTTGCTACAAATTATTTCATTTATCTTCTATCAGTTCCATGCCATTTTGAGATGACTACCAGAAACTTCCAAGTTCGAAAAGAAGAGGAACTTAAAGTTTTTTGAGTTACAGCCTTCATGGACTTCCTCCAAAACTTGAGAAATAGATATTAACGATGGACATGGGATCATATGTTCTATCTTCAGAGCCTGGTGAACAGGAAAGCAGTCCCATGTGGGTGACACAGTAACCCTGATAGGTAGGTTAGATTACATTTCTAACTGGTCACCATAAATTATTGAGGAAAGGCACAGGTTTAACCAAGCAGAAATCAAGACAAAAGTGTAGCATCCTCTCTCATTACAGTTAAATCAGTTGCTTGTTTACCTTCTTTTCTTTAACAGGGCCCTGGAAAAATAGGGGCACTTGGATCCCAGGGATATTTTTCTTTTGAGAGCGCTGGAGGACGACCTTCAAACTCCTTCACTGTATCCTTCATAAATTATTACCTTTTATGTTCATTATATAAATATGGTATGTAATGCATTAGATTATAATTTTTTACTGGCTATACAAAGAAAATGTATAATAAATGTAGAACAGCTATGATTGTAATATATAGCCATATTATTATTAAAAGTGTCTGGCATTTGATTTCCAATTTGAATGATTCCTGAGGAACAACCAGAACATTCTAATTTAGCCAAAATACTATCTCTTTTTCAGCTTTGATTCAAGCAGCAATTGTTACACAATACTAGTTATATACTGGTGTATAACTTGTAAAATGATAGTTCCATCTACTTGCCAAAAAAAAAAAAAAAAAAGTAGTCCCTCAAGTGTGACCTCTAAGTGGGAAGATAGTGAAGAACATTTATCATAAAGATTTCTCTCTAGGTTACAGGAGATTTTCCCTTGTAATTTTGCATGGGATATAAGACTATTTTACAAAGATGCTTTCAGAAAAATGGATCAAACAGGACCTCTCTGCAAGTATGGTTAAAGAGAAACACATTTTCATCAGTTTTTGAATGCTTTTTTGTTTGTTTATTTTTAATAATGAACTGCACATTATTCTTTGTGCCAAAATCTAAGTTTAGAAAATTCTTTCTGAATATTGTACTAATGGCTATTAAGGGCTTACATATTCAAAATGTCTAATGTTTTCTGTTTTGAATAATTTTTTAAAATGTTCACATTTCTTTTATTTGCTGCAGAATGTAGAGCCTGAAAGACAGAAGTTAGTGAGAATAAGTGCATTTTTTATGTTCATGGAACCACATTCACGTTTCAATAGAGAGGAAAAAAAAAGACGAAATTTCTCTTCTCTTAACTTCTGTTCCTTGGGAAAAAATCTTGGCTATGTGCCAAAACCGCACTGGCTCATTCCCAAGCCTAAGTGCTAAGCAATGGGTTAAGCAACCACATCAAATGGCCTGCAAGTAGTGCAGTACAACAGGAGCAGGCCAAGGAACAGGATTGAAAGATGGCTCTAGAAATGTCAGAATTCAGATGGATTGCACAGTCCTCAAGCTGCATCTTTTCCTAAGTGCTCAGTAGTGTGGCCTTTAGCTGCTTTGCATGTTACAATTTTTGATAGGAAATTGTTGATTGTCCTTGGATTACATGCAAAGATAGAGATAAGATTATACATGCATTGATTTTCACACATTTCACATTGTAACCCAAGTAACATGGGGCAAATGCAGAGCAATATTTTATGTTCATTCTTGTGAGTCAATTTTTGATTAGGAAGTTAGAAGCAGTGCATTAGATATTGGTATAAAATCAGTTTAAAAATTACTTTTAAAATGTTGTATTTTTTTTCCTATATCTGTTTTCAGTTTTACTGCTGTTTAGGATTTCCTAAGTCATATTTTCTATGAAAGACCACTCCAAAAACCTCTGTTCCCATTTTTTTTTTCCTTCTGGAATGACAGCAAAAGCTATTAGTCTTCCAAAAATCTATAGGCAAAGAGTCAGCAAGACCTTTGTGCATTCATGAGGAGCAGAGGAAATTCTTTTGAACCATAGGAAATCCCAAAGGCCATAATGTGGGAAAAAGCTCTTGTTCACTCTTCCAGATTGCATTTACCTTAACCAGCACCTAATGTCAAGGAGAACCAAGTATGAGCATTAGTTATCCTAATGCATAATTCAATTGACATTACTTTGATCTCTTTAAAGCATACATTGAACTTACTAGTAAGAAAGAACTGACCTTAAATCCTAATTTAAATATGTAATCAGTCAGTTTAAACATAGAAGAAGGCTGCCTGAAGTAACATGAGTGATAAAATAGAAGAATTCTTCTCATGATTTCTTATGCATTTCTTACATGTTACCTGGTTTGACTTTAGTGCTGTACAAACCTCGCAAAGAGCAAAGGTCACTGCATAGGCTAATGCATGCTACAAAGTAGAGAGATAAATCAGAAGAGCAGGAATGGACTTTCATGTTCAGTTCTTGAAACTTTTCATCTTTCAATGTGGACAGCCAGTATCACATTAAAAAGTTATAGCTGAAAGGACAGGCTTAAGAATTTTTGAAATGCAAATTTGGAAGACATCTACTGTCTTCTCTGTTCATGATGTGTATCTGATTTTAAGATTTGCTTTTTTGATGGATTCGATCTTACTTCTTATTAGAGATAGTAAAGCAAAGTAAATGAAATGTTGATTAAAAATAAGTTAATTTTATGGTGATCTATTTCAATAATAGAAATCACTCTTAAGTGAAAAGGAGTGTCCAAAAATAACTCTTCTATCAACACACCCACACACACAGAAAAACAAAAACCAACCAACCAACCAACCAACCAACCAAAAAACCAAATAGTTGTGTCTGTTCCTACTTTGAAAAAAAGTTCTACTTTAAATTTCACCTTCTTTTCTTGATCAGTTCCATCAATAAGCTGAAATACTGTTTTTCAAGTAACAATGAAATAAGTCACTTGTTTCACTTCCATTTTTCAAGTTTCACCCAAGTGGATTTCGTACCAAGCAAGATTTCAAAGATAGCCTGATGTTTGAATTCATTGAATCTTAATCAACAAAAATTGTGGCTAAATTCAGGCTCTCCAAACACAAGAGCACATTCCATGCAGTATTTCAGATCAAAACAGAACAAATATCTAACTTTTTTTGGTGGTTGGGTGACAAAAAGTAAGCAATATGTAAAATACCAGAATATAAGTTAATATGAATATATATAAATTAATTCATCCAGTTAATTCATCCAATTAATTCAGCAGCTTGGAGAAGAGTTCATTGGGATTATTGTTTGGCTTAAATTCATAACAGATTGCCAAGTATTGTAAAAATAAGTACGCTACAAAAATAAAACGGGTTATTTTCTTAACCAGAAGAGCTATACTGTCACTTTTTTTCCCAATGTGTTTTTGTTGTAGTTGTTGCTGTTGTTGTTGTAGATAATACAATTGTCCTGGTGTCCTTGAGAATGCAGACACCTTTTTACATAGCAAAGTATGTTGCATAAATGAGGTGACTTCAGACATTTGGAGTCAGGCAAAATCTTGCACTGTCCTAAATCTAAAAGAGTGGAAATAGACCTACTTAGGTCTAAGTTATGGCAGACCCACTGACAGACAAAGCACAGAAAAGTTAGAAGTAAATAGATGGGGGAACACAGCATATACAAGCCTTCAGTACGGCTTACCTTCCATCATTAGGGAGCATATTGTATATAATATTGGAACTCAGATGAGTTTTTCAGGCAAGATGGTACTTATGACAAGTTACAAAGATACTGAAGACAAGGAGTCCTCAGAGGGCCTCACATTTCCAAATTGTCAAAGAAACTGTAGATAAATATCCAGGAAACTATTTATGTCAAACTACACATACTAAACTTCTACATTACAGGAGTTGCACTCTCCATTCAGGTGTGACCAAGATCAGCTTAACCAAGCATTCACCTAAGTAGTGCCAAGTTACTCAGAGTCTGTCAACAGATCAGTATGGAACAAAACCTACTAAATTTAAATTTTAGAAATGGAGTTCTTGTTTGTGAACATTTGCTCATAAATTGATGACAGAAAAAAGATGAAAAATAAACTGCTTGGAAGAGGAGGTTTACTGAAAAGGCTGAATAAAGCTGCTTTCTATAAGCCAAGTGAATTTCTGAGAGAAGTTGATAAGCCTTGAAAAGTAATTCTCTCTTTCTGATTGGACTATCTCCTGTAGAGTTGTGCATACAGCTGTTCTTACCAACCATTCTTTGTCTACAGGCAAACTGCCTAGAAGAAAGGGATTTAATGTGTGCTTATGGGAAAAGAGCAGTCACTGGTTTTGAGACAGCAAATGTGGCTGGCAGGCTGACCAGCATAGTCTGAGATGACTGCTTAAAATGAACACAAGCTGCTGTCCTCCATTTATTTATATACCTATTTATTTATTTATTTATTGGCTTACGGGAAAGTTAAAAATAAAAAGGTTAAAAATTCATTTTTCTTATTAAGCCTTTTTTATTTTTAGTTTTTTTTTTTTTTCCAACCTAACTTTATTACAAAGTGATGCATTTCAGTTATGATTGTCTTTTTATACATTCTCTATTACAAGCACTTTCTAGGAGAAAGCTAAGTCTTGCAGACAGGAAGCATCTCCACAAGGACAATTTTGATGAGATGTTGACGGATATAAGTTATTTTTTAGTTCATAGACCAAATTCAACCACAAAACTGTTGTGGTTGTCTACTATTGTACAAAATAAAAACGATTCATCTGCAGAAGTTGCAAGATGCCTTTTTCTATATTGTCTTATAAACTCGGGATTTAGACAATTTCATTGTAAGTGACCCAATCATATCTTTGTTCCATCAGCTAGGAAGAACACATCCATATATTCTAATTCTATTAAGCAAGTAGGCTAGCATGGTAAAACTGTGTGTTCAGCATTGTGCCATTTGCTAAGAGAAAAGGAAGGTTTGGGAATTGACTATAACTCTTAAAAATAAAATAATGTAGCTGTTTTCTTTTGGGGAGATAAACTCTTCTACTCACCTGGCATCTCTAAATCTCTCCTAAGTATGTGCTTGCTTTTTAGAGGCCAGAGTTATGTTCTTGTTTGTTGTTTTCAGCTTACTCAATTATTAATTATATTATTAATTAATCAATGATTAAGGGCAAACCAGAACTACATCCGTAGGTAATTCAGTAATGTCTTGTATGTAAGTGTCTGAAATTTCCCAGTTTCAGTGCTCATGAAAGGAATAGTAACTGCTGCTATTGAGTACTGAAGGTCTGTCCTGCTGGTATTAGTGACTGAATCCAACCAGAGGAGAACTTAAAACTTTACTGTGCATACAAAGAGTGGCAGTATCTTGGCCAAGCTCTGCCTTTTTGTCTCCTTAAAATTTTTGGAAAAAAAAATAATTACTTCTGAGGAGAAAGCAACAATTAAGTTTGTGTATTTCAGAAGATCTCTGCTGGCAGATTGCCTGTTGCTGTGCTGACAGTGCATCAGACTGATGAAATATCTAAAAAATTACATGAACATGCACATAAATGTAGTCCATACATCTAAAAGTGAAATATAGACATGCAACATAGTGGCTTCTCACAGCAGCCTAAAACAAAGTATGAATCTTGCATTACTATAGAAAAGCAGTACAGGGGAAAGCTAAGCAAAAAACAAATTAAAAAGCACCACTATTTTTAAGAGGAACATGTAGGCCACAATTTTCATGTACTGATGTTGTTTGTTTTCTATGCAAAAATGAAACTGAAATTTCCTTTCTCAGAAGAAAGTTGCATGCTCTTTGAGTTCACCTGATGCTAAAAAGTCACAATGGCACAGTCTCTGAACTCATCCCATTCACATCCCTGCTTCCTCTTCTTATTAAAACTCAACGTATGTTCAATTTTTATCAGCTCACAATGGTCATGTAAACTGAGAACAGTAGAGTGAACTAACAGTAACACTGAAGCTATTCAAAGCAGAAAAGACAAGAGTGTGTTACCTTTTGTATAGGCAAAGCCTAAACATTTGCTCCCTCCTCTAGAACTGTCAGCAAAGGAAATAGCACACATTTCAAGAGCATTTTCTACACAACCATTCATGCCACTAGGCTCCCTTGAGTGCATTTGTTAAGTGCATGTAATGGAAGAAGGCAAGTCCATAAGGATATTAATAAATTTCCTTGTTCAAAAATTGATTGGTTAATATTTGCATTTTGGCATTGTATCTGCAAAATCCATCTCATTACAGAATTATTATATAGCCTCCTTATCCAGATCCTCAGCTTTCTGTTAGTAGCTTCTTTTTCACCATGTAGGGAGTTCGTCCAAATCTATAGCAGAAAACCAAACAAATGCCCTTTTCTGCTGGCCTCTGAAGAAGCAGAACTCAGATCAGGTCATTATTCATAAGCAGCTTCATAAACTTATTCAAAACAGGCTCTCACACCTAAACTATTGCTAGTCTCCTACTACTGTGTTTGAAGCATGAATTTACTAAAAACAAAGTTAGGACATCAAGTATTTTGCTACACTTTTTTTTTTTTTTTCCCGACCCCGATACATTTATGTATCTTTTAAGCATGATAGTATCATCTGAGTACTTTCTCAAAGATGCAAATCTCCAGAGCAGTAGGCTACAGAAACTCTCATTTTTTTGTGTAAATGTAATACCACCGATTAGCACTGTTTCCAAGGTCAGAAAATTGCTGTTAATCCCTTCTTGTGTGGAACACTTATATTCCACTATCTAACTAAATACAGCACTGTGACACAACAAAATATGCCTTACAAAACTCTTAAAATAAGCTTGAATGGGATTTGAAGGTTCAAGACTTAGTCCCGTGAACTGCATTCATCTTTAAGAAAATCTTCCCTTGAAATCTTATACTGTTGTAAATTTTATTTTGATACATCCTTTAAATTTTGAAGAGAATATTTTCTTTATAAAAAACAAAACAAAACAAAACAAAACAAAACAAAACAAAAAAAAACCATAGCTTTAAAACAGAATAATTACCATTTTGGAGAGAACAAAAAACAGGAGAAGACATAAATGCTAAATACCTTTTTCATACATCTATACATATAGTTTATTTTTACTGCATGCTATTAGTCTTGTGCTTTTCCACCTCACAAGAGGCAGTGTGCATTTTTTAAATTTAGCAGTAAGGCTATTTTTTCTCTGAATTTTTGTTAAAATAAAAGCAGCTCCTGGAATTCACAGTAAATGCTTTGTCACTGACCTTGAAAGAGCTTTGGCAAGCAAGGAATTTCTGTGCTTTGCCAGGAAGTAATGGTGATAGCAGAAATTTTGACACAGTTGAAGCTAAAATAGTAAGTCTACTGTGTTGGTAGCTTTGCCTATCACAGTTCCCAGTGGCCGTATTGTATTTCGGTTACTGATTGACAAGCATAATGTATTAGAAGAACTGAGGTTTTAGAAGCATCACAACAGCATCACAAGCAGCAGAATGGATCTGTCAAAGCCTACTATATAGAAGTTTGGAATTTTTTTTTCATGTTTCCTACAGCTTTGTCAAAAAATGGTGTAGGATGCTTTAAAAAAATTATTTTTCCCTCTAAATTAAAGAAACAATATAGTCAAGTTTCAGTACAATGAAATCTAATTGTTTATCTCAGGTACGTTTTAATAAGAAATCAGTAAGTAATTAGTAAGTAATATGTAAAAATTCTACTAATTTGCACCAATTTTATTTTTTTGTCCTTATGGGTATATATTTATATTAAAAAAATACAGACTTTCAGTGAGTTAAAATGGAAGGAAGCTCCTTCCAAAGTTGTCTGAAGCAATATAAGTAGGATTAGTTGTCTTTTCCAATCTGAATCCCTTTGATACAAACAAAATAAAAAACCTTGAGGACAAACATTGTTAGTGACAGATATTATTTATATTCAAGGAAATCGAACTTGTCTATCAGTTATGTTCCTCTGCCTACCCTACACGAATTTAGGCATCATAAAAAATGTCTGCATACGATGTAGGAAAAACTTTTGATTCTGTTAGCATCCCTGTTTGCAGAGGAGATCTCTGAGGACCAATAGTTCCTCTGAGAGCAGTGAGTCAGCATGCCTTGCTGTCAGCAGAGCTGAAGGAACCAGGCGCTTCAGTAGATAAGTGCAGTGGCCATGGCTGCAGGGCAGAGCTCATCCAGTGCAGAAGATCTGAGGATGCACCAGACCTTGCCCACAGCCTTTATATTTTTTTCCTGTGAAAAACAGAGTAAGAGGAGGCAACATCCCGGCTTTTTCTCTAACAGAGAAGATGTTCCAACAGCTCAAATCTGGTCATTAAATTTCACATGTTGACACTTTATCTTCTCCTTAAAGAAAGTTTTCAACAAGCTGTCATCAGAGGTTCAAGGGAATGGCCAATCATGCTCATGTATAGAACACAGGGTTATTGTTATCTGCATTAAAAAAAAAAAAAAAGAAAAAATTGTTGTAAGAAAAAAAATTTCAATACTGTGCATTTGAAAACAAGATAATGAACGAAGTTATTTTCTATTCTATCTTAACTATCTCATTTTTGCTTCTAAAACATATTATGTGACAAAAAAAATCTAATTGGTATGTTACAAAATTTAAGTGATACACTTTTTAATGCTTACATTTTGGACGCCAGATGCTGTTAGTTCAGCTTGCTTTGATTTCAGCCTATTGAAATAGAAAGAGAACAAAATGTATGACACTAATGTAAGAAGTCTTCATCTATAGCTGACAGCTATATCAAGTGGTTGGTATTGGAAGGGGTTGAATGTACCTGCCATTTAGTGTATATACCTGTATGTACATATAATATCATGTGTAAATATATAAAAGTTTTCTATTCATGATGAAGTAAGACAGGATGATTTTATCACATGAGAACATTTAGGGGTCATCTACTTCATATAGGAAATGGAAATAACCTTATTTGCAAAGGTAGCAAAGCCTGATTTTGTGTTTGAAATGAATGTTGCATTATACTGATCAAAGCACTGCGGAATACTGTACATACACAGCCCACTGCTCTAAGTGCTACATTATATGCCTATTATGTTTAGTCATCACTGCTTAATGGAATAAAGTGTTTGGAAAATGATGAAGAGGATTGAGATCATGCACACAGTAAGTCCTAGCAGACCAGACATAATTCCATCATGCAAAACATAACAGATCATCCTGTCCACATCCCAAAACAACTCAGATGTTATTGTCTTCCTGACGATGAGAAAATGCTTGACATTACAAAAACAGCAATTTCTTTTGTCTTTCTCTTTTTTTTTTTTTTTTTTTTTTTTATGTTTTCAAAACAGTTTTGGCAATGGTCTACTCAGATTTTGTGATTCTACAGATGAATAATTAGACGTTACAGGAAAGACCACAACAGAATAAAAACATGTATGAAATGAATTTGAGTGAGAAAAGACACCTTTATTTTAAACTTAACTTTAAGAATCAGATTGATCAGCTAAGATAGCTGGAACTTTCCTTGTTGGAATTTCAACATCTTGCCTCTTATTCTGTTAGGACTGAAAGCAGACTATTTTGTTCTTATTCTCAGCAATGTTTTATGTACAAAAAGATCATTACATCTCCAGTATATTATTTTTCATAGTAAAAAAAAATCATGTTCAGTCAAGAAAATTATTTATAGAGCATGTTCAGAGGTCACACAGGGCACATAATGAGCACTTTCTCTGGTCTCTCTCTCAGACCTTATTTTCTTTGGATTGGAATCCTCACAATGGGACACATGTACACCCTCTGTGCTGTCTCTTTCATCCTGTACCTTAGACTACATCAAAAGAGGGTGGTCAGCAAGATGAGGTAGGTGATTTTCCTCCTCTACTCTGCTCTCATAAGGCATGGAGTACTGCATCTAGGCCTGGGCCCTCCATCACATGAAGAATGCAAAACTTTTGGAGTGGGTCTGGTGGAGACCATGAAAATGATCAGAGGGCTGAGAATTTCTATGAATACTGGAGGAGAGAAGGCTCTAGGAAGACGCTATTGTGGCCTTCAAGCCAGTACTTGAAGAGATCTTACGAATGGGAGGGAGACTGACTTTTTACATGATCTGGTTATGGTAAAAAAAAGGCAATGGTTTTAGAGCAAAAGACGGAAGATATAGGTTAGATGTTAGGAAGAAATTTTTTTACTTTGAGAGGCACTGGCGCCAGCTGCCCAGAGAAGCTGTGGATTCTATGATTATTTCTCCATAGCCATGCTTCTTTATGCTTCGAAGAGTGACATAGTTCTCATTAAAAAACACTATACTTGTCTCTACTCAGGATTTTTATTTTTTGACAATCTAAATATCATTTCTGTCTGACAAGATCACTTGGAATTTCTATTATACATATTTATTTTCCTTGTAGACCCTTTCTATTGCCTGTCTGTTGAAGAATCATTTGGAAAATACCCTCATTACCATGCTTTCTTTAACTTTTGTTTAGCTTTGAATTTAGCTTTCCATTTCATTCCATTCCATTCCACTCCACTCCATTCCACTCCTGATAATACTGAATTTAATAAATATAATTCAGGCTGTTAATGAAAATACTGAATCATAATGAGCAAGTCCCAGAACAGTTCTTTAACTTTCTACACTTTCAGTCTATGAGAATCAATATTTCTTGCTCATTTTGGAAGAGGTCTCTTTCAGGATTTTTATTTTTATTTTTTATTTTTTCGTTACAAGAAAGTGCATTTTTTAATTTAGAAGAAGGAGGAAAATCCTCTAAGGTTTTTTTTACTTCAAGTAAAAAAAACGTTATTCAGAAATATTCATAAAATATTTTTCATGATGTTTTATTTCCTATGCATATTCTTTGTTCTGAGTGCAGCAGCATTAATAACATTTTGAACACCTTTAGCACTTCTTTCATCATTTCTTGTGTGTTTATGTGTTATGATACAAAAAAAAAAAAGTGATTTTAAACAACCCATGTTTTGTAAAGCACCCTTGAATTGAGCAATGTCAAAAATACTTTGTATCCAACTATCCTCTCTCTTAGAATGGGGCAGGTAAAAAAGCCAAATGAGAGTCCTAAGAGATCTCTCCTTGTACTACTGAAATTTTCTGTAGTTGTAAATTTTTATAAGTTCTGTCTCCATAACTACTAAAGCTTCATAAAGAGACAGAATCAGGAGAAGTATTCTCGCATCACATAGCTATGATGACTTTTAAAAACACAACACAGTTGGGATAGGACATTAACTTTTCATTGACCTTGGAACTTGAAGTCTACTGGGCAAAATGAAGAAACACAAAAGAAAGCAGATTTTCTGAAAAGTCCATTACGTACTTGAGCCTTTTCAGTACCACCGTAGTATTAAAATATTAATGAATATGGCTTGTCTATGACTGCTTAACTACTGACATGCTAAAACTGACGTAAGCATTGGAGTTGCAGTTAATTCAAACTAATGTAATTCTATAAAAAATATTGTCTTAAAAAGTGTAATAGATGATGTATTTGTAATCTTATTAAGAAACAGACATTTATGTAGCTAGTATCTTAAAAGGTTTACCCTACTTTATGTTATGGATAAACACATTACTTTGCAAGTTCAGTAGTATGCAATCAAATGCTATCTTCAGATTAATGATAATTATACACTTAGGATGGTTAAATACTTTAAAACTCTAGTGGCTAGGTAATTGCATCCTTTAATATTATGACAACACTGTAATTAACTTTGGTGATAGACACAGAACGATACATTAACTATTTAGAGAAGCGTGTGAAATGCTAAAGGAGTATTAACACCTTCTGGTGTAGAAGCAGTATCTCATACCGTGAGATAGCAACAGGCATGTATCTATACAAAGCAGCTGCCCTATTCAGCATTGCTATTGTATCTATCCTCAGTTTACCAACTTCACCTATGTACGTTTATACACACACACACATATGCACATACTCACATACATACATGCATATTTTTCTTTTCTTGTCAAATTATGTGAAAACTTGTCCCCTAAGATAGTTTGCAATATATCCTCTAGGGATAGCTTTTAGTAACAGATAACAGGGTACCATATTGCTGTTTAAGATTGAAAAGTAATAGTTGCCTGATTTTGCTTGTACTGAGTATTTATATCAACAGTCGAGTAGCAGGTAGGGACATTGTCTTAGATGGACTTGATATCCTTCCCAGATTAATTTGCATACATAAACTACCTGTTTTGATTTAGGCTTTTATTTGACTTTGAAGTGCTTTTTATTTATTTATTTATTTATTTTCATTGTATTTGTTGTTGTTTATTTTGCAGGCACATTTCTTTATAGTTTTGGCTTTTATATTAGCATCAGTCCCTCCTCATTTCATCTGAAACTGTCTTTCATCTGAATTCTACTATCTTTCTTTACAGGACATTGAAAGTATGAATCTGTTCCTACACTTCTGTTTCATTAGATGTTGTGTGTGACACATTA
>NW_024962263.1:37238206-37286102 GCF_019238085.1 Lagopus leucura
CTTCCCTTCCCTTCCCTTCCCTTCCCTTCCCTTCCCTTCCCTTCTTCACAGATAAATTATAACTATAGCTATAATCACAATAATTTCAGAATAAGAATCTGAAAATTTGGCTGAACTTAGGTTTACTGGGTATCTTGGTAATGCAAAAAATTACACTTTTTTTTTTTTTTTTAAATCTCTGTCAGTCAAGTGAGATTTCTTTCCCCAGTCATCTCTTAATTCCTTTTAGAAGACTCATAGTTAAGAAAAAAAAGTATGTACATCCATACCACATATTGAAGTTTTGTGTTAGGTCCATATAACTAAGATTTTTCTTTAAAGACCTAATATTTTTAATTGAATTGTTCAAAACCTCAGCTAGAAATATTTATTTCTATTGATTTTTCTGATTACTTAATTGCAGTATGATGTTAAATTGAGTTTTAAAATAATCTGATGAGATTTTCCCCATTGATTTATTTTCATCTGAACTCAGAAATGGAAGTTATAGAATCTCTTGACTTAAATTCTCTGGCTGCTCTTACTTGATCTGATTTTTTTAAGCAGCTAGTTTTGACAGTACTTTCTTACTCCAACTTTTTTCCTGCATTTTCTACTCCACTCACTTTTAACAGGAAAGTCTTCAATGGCCAGAGCTTTGTTCTCATTTAAAAATTTCTCTTCCTGCATATTCCGACTCTGTGAAATCTTCCGTCAGTGAAATTCCTTATGGTTCTTTGATCTGTTGAGCACAATATAGGCATAAGTGAGTTTCAGGTTCTTTCAGGCACTTTGCAACTTTTCTGTATTAGTAAAACATTTTGTGCATCCAGCTACATGGTTTTGCAAACTGTTCATGACCATCTCCTCAGGCATCTGACGAGACTTTAAATCTCACTTATATTTATTCCTTAGTTCTCTTCATAATTCCTCAGATATGGTTTCAGATATTCTTTTAGTTTTCTCATTTCTAGAATGATTTCACCAACTTTTTTGAGAGCCTTATTTTTGGATACTTAATCTTTTATAAATGAAGTAGCAGCTTCACAATGTATTTCACATGAACACTCTTCACCTAACCAGATGAATACATGCACAAACTTACAAACTGATCGTCCACAAACAAGGAAGAAATTGAAGGGACAATCTTTGTATTGCTTTTTGATTTTAAATTAAAAAGCACAAATCACTGATTATAAGAGATCACAAATGTGTTCAGTGTCTCTTCATGAACGTAGGCAAATTTTGACTTAAATGACACTTTTTCATTTTTAATCTCACTCTGCTAAATGAGAATATGCTGTTATCTCTGTAGAAGGATTGGTTTTACCAAAATTTATTTTATATTTCTACTTTACCTTGAAGTATTTGTGGAACGAGGTTTTGTGTTACAACTATTCAAACAACAGCAAATGAATTGCCATGGAGATTCCTGAAGGTCTTTTTCAGAGGAAGCTTGGTAATATAACATTTTAAGAAGTAAAAATGGAGTTAAAAAATGAATCTAGCTTGTATTTTGAATATCATTAATAGTTCAGCTTTGAAGTACAGGTTCACTTTTCAGTACTGGTACTATTTCAGACTTTAAATTTACGTAACAGTTATTGATTTGTTCCCCTTGATCTCTACAGTAATATTAACTCATTATTAATCATTATTCCATTTAAGGTATTTCATAACACCTGACAATTTAATACACTTGCTTACTACACTGATGTACATATACTACAGAATATGATGCATGGGCTTATCTTCAAACACAGCTGTTAATGCATGCCTCTGTAGCAACCCTCAGAATACCTGCAAATCACACTTAGCTGTGATATATACATATATATATATATAGTACTTAGTGATGACCTATGTGTGTAGATCTTCAGCTAAAATTTATTATTCCACATAAGAGCTTTTGAATATTTAATAAGCTTTTCAGGGAGATAAGCATTAAATCTTTCCTCTGTTTTATTTTTCATTGAAAAATGCCATTACTTTAATGAAAAAAATTATGACACAAGGAGCAAATGAACACTATGATTATCAGCTTTTCCAAATTTTACAATTAATGAAAAGAACAACCCATTCACTTTTTTTTTTTTTTTTTTTTTTTTTTTCTGGTCCACAAAACAAAAGAACATATGGTATGCTTTGCCTTTAGCTATTTATGGTCTTACATTTATCATTAGTTTTGAGGGTACTCGTGATCTTTCTGAAGGGATTAACTAATATTTTTCAATAGCAGCCTACTTATCATGATTCTCTTTTTGCATTTATAGTATCTAAACACATTTTTTCCTCTTTACTACTGCCACTGTTGTGAAGTTATTACTAAAATGATTATTTTCTGAGGAAATAAGAACATGAATAACAGTTCTTTCACCACAGTTAACAGGGGGTAACAAATTACCCTCTACAAGTACATGTCTGCCTACTATGACTAGCGTGGTTTACTAAGAGTAGATAGTATTGTCTACTTTGATTTTGAAAAGGTTTTCAGTATTGTCTCTAATAGTATCCTCATAAGGAAACCAGTGAAGTATGAGTGAGTGAGTAGACAGTGAAGTAGATATAGGTAGCTGAACAGCTGCACCCAGAGAGTGGTGATCAGTGGCACGAGGTCTAGGTAAGCGCAGATCTGCTCAACAGTGTTAATAATCCAGATGATGAGGCAGAGTAATGCATCTTCACTGAAAGGAGTGGTTGGTACACCAGAGGGCTTGCTGCCATCCAGAGGAATCTCTCCAGGCAGCAGAAATGGGCTGAACTCAGGAAGTTCAAAAAGGGGAAGTGAAAAGTTCTGCACCTTAGGAAGAACAACTCCATGCACCAGTACATGCTGGAGGCATCCCAGGCTGAGAGAGTTGGGATTGTTAGTCTGGAGAAGAGATGGCTCAAAGGGGGATCTCATCAACTTCTACAGATACTTGAAGGAAGAGCGCAAAATGAACAGAGCCTGGTTTTTTTTCACCTGTTCTAGTGCCATAACAAGAGGCAATAGGCATGCACTGGAGTATAGGAGGCGCCTCTGAATTGTGTTTGTGCTCTGCAGGTGACAGTTGTCTAACACAGGTTGCCCAGAGAGGTTGTGGGGTGTCCTCCTTGGAGATCTTCAAAAGCTGCCCAGACTGCCTTTTCCGGGTGGCTCTGATATACTAGAGCATGGCCAAGATGGCCTCCAGAGGATCTCTGTCAATCTCAGCCATTCTACAGTTTTATAGTTCTACCATACTTATCCATTTTGGTACCATACTCCAGCCTGCTCTTGCTCTGATTTTGAGTCACAAGTGGCATTCAGCTAGGGTAAAGAAGGTCATGAGGAAAAGAGTGAAATAAATCATATTTAATACACATTTGAAGTTCACAGGTTGGTAGTGCATGTGGTAGGACTTCTCCTCAGACTGAAACTTTTAAATTGATCTATGAAAAATCAAAATTTTTTGTCAGACTGATGTTCCAGTTGAAGAATAAGATGGAATACAGGGATATATGCTGTATGGAAAAAAAGTAAATAGAAATGTCCTGTCTTCTAGTTATCCAAACAAATTACTTTTCTTAAATTGATCCTGAAATATGTCTATGGAACAGTGAAAGCAGGAAAACATTTTGACTTGTGGAAAAGTGTTGTCAGAGTAACCTAGTCGTTTCAGACTTGTTGTATTATTGTATTCAAAAAAGAGAAGGCTGATCTATCTCTTGCAAATTCAGATGATTAAAAACTTTGAATTTATTTTGGAGTAGAAATTAAAGTCTTCAACACCTGTTTTTCCCATAAATCAGAATTGAAATTGTTGATCACAGAATTAAAGAAATTAATAAATAAATACTAAAATGTACATTTTCGTATAAGCATTCAAAACAAAAAGCACATTTTTTATTTGTAGGAAAAGATATCTTTTATTCATTTTGATTAATGTTGTTGAACCTTTCCTACCAATGCTAAGCTAAACTCAGAGAGATGACTTTGTCTATTCTTTGTCCTCAGGAGATGAGGCTAGCTGATGGAAATGCCACAACTTAGCATATAAGCCAGTAAAAGAGGAGTCTGATTCATTAAATAAAATACAGCTGAAATGCAAATACTTCCACACAGAAGAGATCAAAAATTTGAAAAATCAGGATACTGTGGAATTCAGGGCTTCATTGATTGATTTCCTTTTGATTTCCTTTGATATGATTCAGATTAACAATTAAAATGTCTTAATCACACATTGTGTTTTAGTCTGGCAAGCACATAAACTCTACACAGCCTTTTGTTCACCTTCCCAGTAGGATTGGGAACAGAATTGGAAAAATAGGCAGAACTCAGGTTGAGATAAAAATTATTTACTATGACAGAAAAGGAAGAGAGAAATAACAATAATGATAATTATATTGACTTGGAAAAAGTCCAACAGGTCACGGTGGGATGAATCATCTGTGTCTTTTGATTTTCAATTCATTTTATTTTTCCACTCTGTTGTGATAACTCTTCAACATGAACTTTCAGACAGCTACAAGTTAATTAACTGCATCTTATTGCAAGAGAAGACATATCAGTGCAACTTTATAAACTGATTGCCCTGCTAAAGAAAACTGGCATTCTCTTTGTAATTGGAAGCAGCTCAGCTCTCACATATAAAGCAACTTCCAGCTTTCTTAATATTGCTTAAAGTAATCAGTGATACAATTAGAAATAGAGAAAGAAAGATCAGCTATTAAGAAAAGATTGATATATCATTTGTAATAGTGTGTAGGAATCATGGGCTAACAAAGACTGCATCCAGATGTAATTTTTATAGTACCCGTTGCATATCACATGGCTTGTGCAATTAATCATAGCAGCTTTTCTGTGGTTAGCTGTGACCCATACCTATGGCATGCTGCAGTTAATGCTTTCTTCTCAGCCCCTGTTTCCCATATCTTTTTCTTGTACACACAAAAGGAAAGGTTCTGGCTTGCACATGTAACCAGCCTGAGATCTCAAATATATAGTAAGAAGTGGGAAACAAAGTCTAATTGAAACTGAATAGCAAAGTTTGTAGAAATATTCCCTTGAAGTCTACACTGATTTTGTTCCAGTGCTCATTGATATACATGCTAACACATTCTAAGTTTCAAATAGATATCTAGAGGACTAATCACATATGTAATGAAAAATTCCATTGAAATCTGCTTCTGTATGAAACTCATATTATGTACAATTAAGATTGTGAATAAATCTTTGCAGAAGCAAGGCTGAGGAAGGAGTATTGAAGTAAACATAATTTGAATTTAGTAGCTACTAAGCAGTAGCAGTAGTGAGGTACATGAACATATTCCTTCCCTTTTAAGATATCTGCAGATTTTAATTCTGCTATTTTTATTAAAAGTTGTCTGAAAACAACGCTTCCGTAGATTCCTTTTTACATATGGATTCTTATAGAGAGCAGACTTTGTTTAGAATATGGGGGTTGTTTTTCAGTATCAATTTTCTCTTCCTCACACAACCAAGCTGACAAACTATAAAGGGAACAGTGTGGGTACTAATAAATCGTAGGAAATACATGGACTGTGTTATGGAGAAAAGGACGGTGGAATTTTTATAATATAAAATTTGTTATCTGTTAATTGAGGTAAATATTTTCTGACTTTTACTAAAGCAACTGCAATATTTATTACATAGATCACACAGCATCATGCTTGATTGAGGCTAATTAACACTAGTGTTATAAATCTAATGTAAACCTAACATAAATTTAAAATGAAATCTATTTTTTAGTTACACAAGACTATTTTAGTCATCAATTATACTTAACTCCAAGATATTTTTACAATAAGCTCCTTCTGTTCATAGAAGACCATTAAGGAAAAACAGCAGTAATTGAACATAGGTTGCAATAATGCTAATCTGTTCAGTAATCAAATTTAATTTGCTCATGAATTTGTTATAGCATATCCAACCCTGTAGATTTTATATCAACTAAGATGTGTTATATAACCAAAACAGAAAAAATATTTTCTTTTCAAATCTACTGTTTTTTTTTTAAAAAAAAACTTCTTTGAAAGCTTTACCTTAATATAAACTAGTGATCTGAATTCCTTTGACATCAGTGTTTAAAACTTGCTGTGCTAGAAAGTGAAGACTTTTAAATGATACAGAGAAAACAGCTTGTAAAATCTGGAATAGTTAATGATCACAGAGATATCCCCACATTCTTGAGGAAGAAAAAATACTGTCCACTACAATCCTTGTAGCACAGAAAAAACACGTATTGAATAGGAACTGTTAGCAAACACTCTATGTTGTACCAGAAACAATTGTGTTACTCTCAGAGCCATCTTTTCATTGTCACTTTCTACATAAGACAAACAGAATATTTAGGGATATGTTCAAGCCAGGATACTGAAACTGGATCTCTCCCCAGATTTCACTCTGCTACTTGAAACCAGCGTGTTCAAATTGTAAATCTGAAAAACACTTCAGGGCTTAAGCCTGTTGCGGTTTAGCTCGGCAGGCAGCCAAGCTCACTCCCACACAGCCATTTGCTCCATTCCCTCCAGTGGGATGGGGGAGAGAATCAGACAAAGGGTAAACTTAACGATAAAGATAATTCAGTAGGATGGAAAATTGAAGCAAAATACTAATAATAGTGGTAATAATCATAATAGAACATGCAAAACAAGAGATGCACAATGCAGTTGTTCACCATCTGCTGACCAAGGCCCAGCCACACCTCAGCCAGTGGCCCCCAGTTTTGTTGTTCCACATGATACCATAAGGCATGGGACATCACTAGGCCAGTGGAGATCAGCTGCCTGATTTTGTCCCCTCATGGTTCCTTGTGAACCCCCAGCCCCCTGCTGGCAGGGCAGTACAAGAAGCTGAAAAGTCCTTGTCTATTTGTTAAGCACTGCTCAGTAACAGCCAAAATATCAGTGTGTTATCAACATTCTCATCCTAAATCCAAAACACGCACCATACCAGCTGCTGGGAAGAAGACTATCCTAGCTGAAACCAGGAAACATGCATGCAAGATGCTAGAATCTATAATGACAACACTGTTCACATCTGTCCACAGCTAGAATTCAGCTTAAAAATACACTGATTACAAGGAAGTATTTTGTGTTTAGAAATGGAAGGATTTCAAGATAAGCTCCATGTTTAAGAACTCCAGCTGGTCTTCTCCTCCTTATTTATTCTATGCTTATATTGCTTATCATTACTTACTATTTAATATATAGCTGAAACATCAGTCTGATGATTTTCAATAACTCTGTGAGTATGAATTGACTACTGGTCATAACTTTTTCTGTCAAATTTCCTCATATCTTAAAAATTACATAGGCTTAAGATTTCCAATTTTGGGAACATAACTAATTGATTACAGGGTCTGAACTTTTAATCTTTACTTAATATCTATAAGCAAAGAAAACTAATCCTGGGAAATAAAACATTTAATTCATTTTATTATTCTTTTCCCAATTAGTTATTAATTACTTTCAGTTCCTGAGTTTTTGTTTTTTTTTTTTACTCATTGAAATATTAATTTAATATTTTTTGACATTATGTAATTTCTCTTTTTTCTATGAAAATGTTATGATGCTCTACCAATGATTTTGATGCATTATGAAGGAATATAAATCTTATTTACGTTTAGATGACTGCTGATTTTCCTGTAAAAATGGCAAGTGTTTGATATAAACAAATTTTTACACATTAGTTTTATCTCATATTTAAGTAAAATAAAGGTTATACATATATATTTTTTTCCTAGACAAATGAAAACATTTTGGTCAATTATAATGAGTATACAAGTGATAAATATCCTGGGGACAGCAAGATGAAAATTTTTGTATGTTTGTTTTGACCATGTTTCTTTTGTTTGATTTCTTTTTTTAATATTCAGAACTTTATTTGAGAATGAGCCTTAAAGAAATTCAAATATATAAATTAAAATTCCACTACTGCCACTGAAAACTGAGAAGATAGTGTGCTTCTACTTTATAGTGTGCAATGGCTGTGAATCACAGGAGAGAAAAGCAGATGACAGAATGGAAAATTCTAGGAAACTAAATGCTTTAATTTATTTAAGCTATTTTAATTCCTGGCTTCACTTGTGCTAAGTGCTCTTCTTTGATTAGTCATTCCTCCCAATTTCCCTGTGTGCCAATGTACTGAACAGTCCAGCCTGATAGAGAATTTTGAAGATGATGAGAGTCTTGAAAGATCTAAGCTCTGTTTTGTTCGAAAATCAAGTCTTAAAGGAAAAATGTAAATCTTAAAGAGGACCAAAACTCACTTTGCCCAGAAGATGGCTGGCGCCTGGACAACCCTCACAACCCAATCTTGCAATGAGCTTTCTCGGCCTCTGGATGGCATTATGCTGTCACACACACAATAAAAGGAGAAAAATCCTTTCTCAATCAGTTAAATAATAATAATAATAATAATAATAATAATAATAATAATAATAATAAATGCTGAGTGAATTCTAAGATAGGCCATCATGCTTCATTTTTCCAAGTTTAGAAATGTTAAATATTGGTTATTTTCTTATTTCAGAAAGAATCTCCAGTCAAGAATGACCACAGGTCTGTATTCAGCCTTGTGTACTGTGGGCCTGTACTGGACTTTCAAATCAAAATTGCAAAGTCATGCATAAAGTTGTAATGCATCTGTACCCAAGCTCAATAATGTAAACTTCATATAGAGATAGCCCATTGTAAGAATGACTAGGAAATCTTTTCCTTTGAGAAAGGGAAATTATCAGAATCAGAAGGGAAATTATCAGAAATAATAGATCCTTAATTTTTTAAATTTTTCCTTTTTTTTTTTTTTTTTTTTTTTTTTTTTTTTAGTGTTAAACAATTCATGTATGTATTTCATCCTATTTAAGTAAGTGAATGCCACAAAATGCTTCCAACAAATACAGTTTGTGACTCTCCAAGGAAATGCACATTTGCAACCATGACATCAGGTGACTCAGTTACATTTTTATATTATATTAAGATTTCTGTACGTTGCTGCTAGTAATTGAATGAAGGGTTTTTCTGAAAGGCAGAAAATATTCCCTACTTTTGTAAACAAATTATTGTTTCATCTTTGATTTTGAGTCATACAACTGTTCTGGCTTCTAAAGATATGTAAACTTGAGATAGAGAAAAGCTGTATGCCATTACGCAAATGAGACACTTTAATTTTATGCAAAAGCATATAATTTGAGTGTCAAGAACTGTCAGGGCTTCAGTAGCTCTACAATTTGTAGCCTCTGATATAAATCCAGATAACTATTGTTCTTTCACATAGCTCTGACTTACCATTAATGAGAGATATAAAGTCATCAGGCAAATACATGTCATCTCTGCACCCTTTGTTGGACTTTGGAAAATTATATGTTGTGGTGTGTATACATATCTATAAAATATAGACAAAAATTATACAAGTGAAAACATTGAAACAGTAAAAATTCTTTCTAGTGTTACAGAATAATGGAAATATGGAGGAAACTTCAATTATCCATAAGAAAAGTAGTCAGGGGATTGTTCTACTCAGACTCAGTATCTGCCTGTGTTAGAAATTTCTCTTCCTATTTGCCCTTGTCACCCTTTCCTCTTCTGTCCATATAAGCTGCTCCACTACCTCTGTCTGTTGTGATTGCAAGGGAGCTACTGTATTGCAGACTGAAATTATAATTCTTTAAAAAATCAGTCAGAAGTCTTTCCAGAAGAACAGTACCACTCTCACTGTTATATTTCACTTATTATCAATGAGTTTAATATACTGTTTTCTTGTGAATAGCTGAAAATTTAAGGTTAAATATTATTTTGTGGAAGTACACATATAAATTACATTTGATCATGAAGAGCAAAATTGAGAAAGAAATGGGAACGGCTAAATCATGTATTTCAGTTGCCTATGTTTCTTTCCAAAGGTCTAGATGTGGTATATGGTCCCCTGTGACAGGGGACACCACTAGGCTGTGTTCTCCTCTCTCTGCATTTTGTCCAGTACCTTAGGCCATACCCCAAGGGACCATATCCTTCATACTACTTATCAAAACACCTAGGCTGAAGTTTTGGTACAGCCACAAAGAATAATACATCTTAACAGCACAACATCACTGCATTATGTTTAAAAGAGACCAGGGTCATTTTGGAGTGGAAGTTATTATGGACATAAATTCTAGATGGCACCAGCACTGAACAAGTTAAAGTCAGACGTGGAACTGATTAATTGACAACAGTCAGTGCTGATTACAGCAGAAATAAAGTAAAAAGCACAGTAAGTGAATTTGCTGAGCAGAAACATAAGCCGACTGTACAATTTGTTTCCAGATTACCACACATTATGATTCCAATTTGTTTGTAAATTATGCCAGAAGAATAAATATCATCAATATCTCTACTATGGAGAGAGGCAGGGGCTTATTCAGTGTGGAAAACTGAATCTCTAGGGAAATCTCACTGCATCCTTCCAATACTTAAAAGGAGATTATAAATAAGAGGAAAATCAATTTTTTACATGGGTAGATTGTGATAGGACAAGGAAGGACAGTTTTAAACTGAAGTAGAGGAGATTTAGATTAGATTTTAGGGGGAAGGTTTTCACTGAGAGAGTGGTAAGATGCTGGCATGGATGCCCAGAGAAACTGTGGGTGTCCCGTCCCTGGAGATGCTCAAGGCCAGGTTGGATGAGGCCCTGGGCAGCTGAGTTGGCAGGAGACAGCCTTGTCTGCAGCAGGGGGTTGAAACTATGATCTCTGAGATCCCTTCCAACCCATGCCATATTATCATTCTATGATTCTATGAAATAAAAATTTGTCAAATTTTTGTAAAGAATAGCAGAAAAAAAAATATGAATAGAAGATCACCAGTAAAATACAAGGCATAAACCGATTACAGGTATAATTTATAAAAATACAGAGTCAGTATATCTCTTCTGATTAATTCAGTATTTGCAAAAGGGAGTACACCCTATGAAAAATGAAATGCTATTTTGAAATGGGTTTTTCTGTACTTAAATTTTCAATACTTATATTTATACATGATCACACATTAATGTGTGCTCTGCATGAAGATACTGATTAAATTGTAATATTATAAATTAATATGCTTTCCTCATGACTTTCACGGGGCGGGGGGGGCCCGCACTTCATTTAGGATTACTTGTCTTTGACTTAATTTGTAAGACAATATACAAACTAAAGTGCTATAGTTGTTCCTATGTATAAAGCTAGCATACCATCTAACCAAAATTATAAAACTACAGTTTGGCACTTAAATTGATCCTCTAGAATCTGTAGCCCAAAGAGAAGGTTTAGCAGTATGGTGTTCTGATTGCTGGTTCACAAAGACACATGTAGTGGATGAAAAAGGAATCCTGCTGAAAAAGTAACTCATTTTGCTCTTGGAGATTCACCTAAAGCCTTTGGATCACCACAACATGTAACAGTGGGAATAATACAGTTCATCTGAGAGGACTTCTGATCGATTTTTTAAAAAAATTATGATTTTGGTTTGCAATACATGCAACACTACTCCATAAAGCAGCATTTCCAGAGTCCAGAGGGAGTGCTGGCACTGAGATTGTAGTCATGGGCAGATATTGTACTGCACTACGAATTCTACAGTTAACAGTGTTACAGAACTCTGTATCCAGGATTTGATTGCATAGTTCATACTTTCTGAAAGTTTAGATGGTAGGGCAGCTTTCTTACGACAGTACTACACTTAATAATTGATATCTTGATAAATTAAAATTAGAGAAATAAATGCTTAACTATATTAAGTATTTTTTTAAGGTCCTCTAAAAAGATCCTGTAGGGATGAAAAAAAAAAAAATATTAAGAAATTATTAATATCTTTCTACTTTGAGAGTTTACCTGAAAGTTTTCCTCATATTTTCCAGATATTTTTCACAACTGCGTTCTATTTATGTCCTTATTTTGCACAGCTTGTATTTGTTATCTTTTAAAGTATAAAATAATTTCTATGTAAGTATATTTATATTATAAAATATAGAATATATGTAAGGTGCTCCATCATTTTCATTTCAAGAACCTGTTGGCAGGAATTTATCTCTGTCCTTAGAGTTTTTTCTTTCAGCGTTTGTGCAAAGTCACACACTGGCCCTACCTGTCTGTATGTGGTATCTAAGTTGCTGTCATCTTTTCCAAACATTATTGTGGTATTTCAGAAGTTAACCTTGGTGGATATACCATCCAATAGCAATGACGACATGCATTCAAAATTGCAGTATTAACTTTCATTTAAATGGGCTTTGAATAATCTTAGAAGATCATGTATAATGGTGAAGATTATTTGGGTGATAGTCATATTAGAATACTAATGCATTTTTAAAAATAATCTCAGAAAAGAAAATATTCTGCCACACTCAAGCTGTAACTTGGGAGCTTAATTACAATATACTGGAAACTGTGGCAAATTAAAACAAACAAAAAATTCTAACCTGCTTGTACAGGTTAAAGTTTCCCAGTAAAAGCAGGAGGACTAACGAAGATTTGTTTTTACACAAGTTTTGGTGTAGTGCAAAATCATTTGCTGATTGAGACCATTTTTCACTTAAATTAATTGGAATGAGATCAGTGTTTGATGTGTGCCACATACTGATAACCTTAGTCTGTGTTATCACTGCTAATGCATTCAGTATTCAATTATTCTAAATACCCATCAGATGTGTTATCAAGGTTGTTATCCTGAAAGATATTTAGAAGCATTTGAGGTTTTTTTCTCTTGAATACAGCCTGTCTCACCACTTTTTTTGCAGCTGCAGAATAATTGCCCGAATGAGTTTCTCATCACAATGAGTATCAAAACAGCCAGATGGTCTTTCAAACTCCTTGGTCTAATAGAGTACTCCATACGAAAGCTATCCAGTCCACAAAGTCCTTTTTACAGACAGACATGAGACAGCTCTGCTCTCATTCTGAGCTGACAGTAGCTGCTTATGTATGGTCAACACAACACCAGTAAGATATGGAATCTCCAGTGCTGTTCGGCCATTGCCTTGTGGCTTCCAGCTAGCTTGTATTCATGCAAGCTATTTAGTTACAGATTCATATATGTTTCCTAGCCTACATCTATTCTTGAAATAAATGCCTCCAAAATACCTTCCCCACCTTCTGAATCTGAGAACCACGAATAAGTGGACTAGATGGAACTGGAGGAAAAGCTGACTGACAAATCTAGGAAGATATAACAACAGATTGTATTAATTCCTTGGAGAGGCCACAAATACTCCTGGCTAAGGTACTGAACAGCCTGATTTAATTTTGTAGCGACATTCAATTTCCAAGTTGATCCTGCCCTCAGTCAGAGGTTTTCCAGAATTTCCCTTCAGCCGAGCCTACAGTTTTATGACTAAACATCTGTAACATACCATGCTTCCCCTCAGTACATTTTGAGCAATCATATATGAAAGAAGCTCTGCTAATTATCCTTCACTGGATTTATCTTGCAAAAAAATAAAGAATAACAGTTTTCCTGCAGAATTGAAACTTCGAATATCAGCAAAAAGAAAAACAAACAAACAAACCACAATTTGATCAATAAAACAATAATAATGATAAAAAAACAACCCAAACCAAACCAATAAAAGCCGCACTTCTTGATATCTGCAAAATAAACTGTAGATTATATATGTGAAATTACAGAAAAGTTTGTTATTGAAAATAGCAGTAAATATGTAAATATGTAATCTTAGTCAGTGGGCAGCACTGAATGTAATTTAAACATTTTTGTAATAATATGAAGACTTCCTTTAATATATTTCTGGAAAGTCATTCTTCCAATGTTTCTAGTTTTTTGTTTCAATGTTCCAATGTTTCTTGTTTCTTGTTTCTTGTCTTGAAACATTCTTCCAATGTTTCAATGTTGCAGTTTGATCTTGTGCTCCTCATAAGTGTTATGAAATTGAAATTAAAAATCCCACTTTATATGAACGTGGGCTAAGTCACTGTTTCTACCTTCAGAATTGTAAAGGTTAATCAAGGCTCAGACTTTTTGGTTGTACATAGTTTAGTGTTGGGACTCAGGTTGAAAGTTGGACTTTATGATCTTGAAGGTCTTTTACAAGCTGCTTGACTCTTTGATTCTTTCTTTCCATCATCTACCAATACTACTTAGTAAAGACCAGTGGCAGAACAAATAGATGCGTTTAACTATCAGGTGGTATCCTTACAAGTTCTTGAAAACACTTCGAAAAGAGTCAGTGACTTGAGCTTCACTTCATTGGGCAATCTCAACCTAATTGTAGGCCAAAATTTGTTAACATCTAAGATTGGGCAGTCTCTATATTATCTTTATATTACATCCTTATCTTCTTTGTGTGTGTGACCATTTTCTACATCTACTTAAAGTTAAACCTTCTTAGATAAAATCCTAAACACTAGACTATGTGCTACCATGAAATAGTGATTACCCGTGATTTTTCTTCCTTCATGCAGCGGTCAACATAATTGAAAATCCAGTGATCCAGAAGACAGCAGTGATATCTCCGTTCTAATGGACCCCTTAATTTTGCATTGCTGATGATCCCTGGATTTTCTAGTGCCTTATGGTAGGTCCAGGCAGTTGTTTGGTTGGCTTTCATTGTCAACTCTTCAATTATAAATATAGATGTTTGAAATGAAGCACGACTCTTCTCTGAGCTGATCTAGATTCATGAATTCACCGTGTGTCTAATTTACCATACACAGATGGAGTTCACATCTGGACTCAGACATATCATTTCCTTTGCTATATGTGCATTCTAAAATTTCAACGGATGCAGATAACGTGTATGAAAAAGTACCAGGTAGGAAGGAGGAAGCACTCTTTTATAGTGACCTTCTGCATTGCTAAAACAAGAGCAATAAAACAGACAATCTGAAGTGACAGGTCAACTTGAGGTGAAACACATTTTGGAATAAGGAATCAAAGTTTATGACTCAAAGCAACAGTTATCTGTTAAATTCTGCCAGCAAAGACTTGCTTTCTTCCTTAGTAAATAAATATCCCTATGTTAAACAATAGTATGACAAGGCTTTCTAAGGAGGACATAGTGCAGTATCATTCTGGATTCTTTAGAGCTGCAGGCACATTTCCACTGTTTAAAAGTCAGAGTGCACCTATTTAATAGTTTTGTAATTATATTTGTACTATAAACACAGACTAAATCCTGTATAACTGAGATAAAATTGTAAGACATTAAAACTACTTTAGGAGCTTCAGACATTTTATATTCCTTAAGCAGCTCTCTTATTTCAATCTAATGCAAACCATTTTTGCAGCAGAATGGCCTCTTCGAAAGGACTCATATATCATCAAAACCTTGAAGCTGTGTAAAAGTGTTAAAGTTGTTTAAAATGCATGAATTCTTTTAAGCTTCTACAGCAAGCTAAGTTTATTAAATCACCTAAATTTCTTAACCTAAATCCTGGACTAGCTGGTGAAAGCAAAATGACCAGTATGCAGTATATCTGCTCCTTGTATTTGTTAAGACATAACAAAAAGCTGATGTTTAATGCAGTGATTTCTTTATTTCCAAATGAAAGGAAGTGTTGTATGCCAAGAACTCTTATGGTCTCACTTAGGTGGTGAACTAAATCTCTGCATGCCAAATTCTGTCTAAAAAACAGGGGTAACTGGCAGCAACTTCCATTTCAAAATGTCAATAAAAAGTTAAGCAATATATCTTGTAGGTTAGAACAGCTGTGAACCATCTGATTTATCTACTGAGTGAGTGGATGAACCCAAATTCATGCTAGCAACCTATGGAGCACAGGCAGATGTGGTAGTTCCTGGCTCCCCTGGAAAAATAGATTGTGGTACTTTGATGACTCACTCCAGCTGCTGATTGAAGAACAGTAATAAGTCCTTCCAGTCTCTGATGCAGAATCAAAACAAAGTTCACTCATGAAGTAGCCATACTCTTTCAATCTGCCTATCACCAAAAGCTAGAAACCCATGGAATACACAAAGACCCAGGAATAATCTCAACACAATCTCTGAACCCTTTGATACTCTTTTTCTTAACTCTGAAGTGTGGATATTACTGTCTCCCTCTTAATATTGCAAATTTTTTAAGCTTCTCTCTTTGAATTAAGGGTAGCTGAGTAACAGCAATATTCAAGCAAAACATAGAGAAATGCATACAGGCAGAGTGTACAGACAGAAAGGCAAGAAAAGTAACTAAAATGCAGAAACAAAAGAGAATAGCAACTATTTCATGGCAATAACCAGAAATTTAGGTGGAGGCTAAGGTTGGAGAAATGAAATCCAAATTTACCTGTTCCATTTTCTTTATATTACTCCCACTAAAAGGATTGATTAAGCTCTTAATTTTTTTGTCACTTCTTTTTTTTTTTTTTTTTTTTTTTACACCTCTTGCCTTTCTGCTGATTTGCTACAGAAGGTAATTAATGGAGAAGGTTGTAAAAGAAGACTTGTTCAATTATATTTAAAACATACAAACATTAGTTGGTTTCTTTAAGAAATAAGGCACAATATTGTTATTTTCTTCTTCATTTTCTAACTTGCAATATCTAGAATTGAAACAAATTTCAGGAACAAAAGCATATGTGCTGTTTGAAAGACACACAACAGGGAGAAATGAGACATGAGTGAGGGAAAGACTACTAAATAAAGAATTAATTTAAGATTAATGGCTGACAGGACCTACTACTTGCTTACACAATGCTGTAAATACTTAAAATTCTCATATTTATTCATATCTGGATAAAAGCATATTAAATTAATAACTAGGCAGCTGTGATAACACCCAAGAAAATGGACGGACAGTTGTGGTGTAATCCAGCAGCAGCTCCGCACCACACAGCTGTTTGCTCATTACCACTTTTTGAGACTGGGGAGACAACTGGTAAAGATGGAAATGCAAGAATTCATGGTTTGAGACAATTTAGTAAGAAAGAAGAAAGGGGAAATAAATGAATAAAATAAGAAACAAGTGATGCACAATGCTATTTCTCACCACCGGCGGGCTGATGCCAAGACAGTAATCTCATCCCAAGTCCAAAACACAGCACCATACCAGTTACTATGGAGAAAAATCATTCAATCCCAGCTGAAACCAGGACAAGGACAAAAACTACTGCATGGCAAATATGCATGGCAATTTCTCTTTGCTTCTGTCCTAACACTGCAAATCACTCAAAGCATTTCATGTGAACTCCTACTGTGATGTCAATAATACAGGAAGAAGAGGAGGTTAAAGATCCCTTGTCTCTCCTGCAGTTTCTACTGTTAATTACTTCTTACCACATTCCTCTAAAACATTATTACATCTACAGAGCACTTAGAAACCATTCCAAACAACCACCTAAAAAAAAGTCTAGTCCTTCCCTTACTCTTTTTTCTGCTTAAAAATGAACTTTGAAATGTATGTGGTCCTTATTAGAAAATACAGGGGAAAGTTTTATGTGAAGAGATTCACACGGACAATTACATCTTTCTTTTCACTCAAGATAAACCATAAGCCTTTACAAGGATTTCTGAGTTATTCAGTTTTTCACTTGCATGACTACACTGGAAATCCATTTTATACATCAAAAGTATCAATTCAATATTCTATCTTGTATCAGCATTTCTGTTTTTTTCCCTCTTTACTTTCTAGGTATTAACTAGTCAGTTAGTATTTGTGAGGAACAATTTGACTTCTCTCAGAAAAAGTCAATTCATCAAAATAAAATTTTGTGATGACAGAGCACTGTCACCAGCAAATTCATCTGGGTAAAACTGAGAAGAAAAAAACAGACAAACAGACAAACAAACAACGCTGAGAAGTTATTTTAGTGTTTTTTTTGGATTAATCTAATCCTAGTTTATGAGTCACTATAAACACAAAACAAAAGAAAAAAAAAAACAGCAACCCTGAATTACTATGCAAAACTTATGCAGTCCCACAAATTCATTTAGTCTCTTAAGTATCCTCATAATAAAAACCAGGAGTCTCTATACCATTTCCATTGTTTCAACAAACATCTCATGCAAGGTATCTATGCATGGATAACTTGCTAGGAGAATAAAATTTATCCCTTTAATCTTTTCTTTTAAATTGTTAGCTTAAATGCTTTAGATTGAAGTAAAAGTCTTAAATATTTGGCTACATTAACAACTTCCCTGCTTCTTTAATCCCTTTGAAGAATAGTTTTATACTAAGAACACATTAATCCATTGCTTAAAAATGTCACTGGGATGAATTTTTTCCATTAAAATTCTTCAGGCATGCCTGAAAAGAAATAATTGGCAACATTAACTGCTTTCATAAAGGAAAAAATAATCTTTAATTCAAGAAAGTCAAGGCATGATTGATTTCTTCAAAAATTTGAAAGGATAGCAGACATTAAAAATAAGGAAACTGGTTTTGTCTTTCTTCTTCAATTTGTTGATTATACCACATTGCTACAAAATAAAATATTTCTGCTGGTTTTTTTACTAGCTACACTTTGTCCACCATAACACAATCAATGAGCAAATGTGAATCAACTTTCTGCTTGAGGTTCTACTCAAAAAGAATGCAAATGTTTATTTAGGGCTTTGTTCTCACAGAACACTTAGCTTCCTCCTAAATCCCAGTAGATAATAATGAATTTATGCACTGTATATGAAGTATAAAAACAGTAAGTCCATAGCTTGGCTGGAATAACTGTGAGTAACATGCAAGTTGTTTTTTTGCTGGCTCTAGCAATGATGGATGATTTACAGGAATGTGATGAATATGCTGATGTTGACTTCTGATTTCAGGCCATAGACTAAAAGAGACTTCTGGAATTCTACTAACTGTTCAGATTCTTTGCACATAATGAAAAAAATCTCATAGTTCTCACTGAGCATAGAACTCCGGTAGTTCTTCAGTATAGTAACTCTGTTTCTTTTGTAGAGCTCTGTTTCTTTTATTTTTTCCAAGCCATTGTCTGTCAAAATCTTTAATTTGTGATGTCACTAAAGCATTTCCTCTTATTTCTTGACACCGTTTTGGAGGACAAAGGCCTCTTGCTTCCATCTCACTGTCTATCTTTATTGTTAGTTGTTATGACTAATACCAGTGTACTTCAGTGCCTCACAGTACTTTGACACAAGCTGAACAACTGCTGCTAGAATAAAGGTAGATCATTTTTTGATGAGTTGATTTACTTTACTTTTTAAGAAGACAATGCATCTTTTTTCCTTTTATAGGTCTGATAAGCTGCAGAGCTAACATAATAAGTCACACAGTCAGTGAGCAATTAATGCCAAAATTGCCCATTCTGGATGGAGAGCTATAATATTCCAACATTCTACAGCACAAGCTGCTTTCTAATAAGGAACGTATCTTTTCCTTTAAAATTGTTCTGTGTACATATATGCTCACCACTCTTCATCATTTTTTATATGTATGTATGAACGTAGTTTTCTTTTTTTTGTTTGTTTTTTCAAAATACATCAAAAGCAAGTGTATTAGCTTCCCTGAATCCCTGAATTCATTAAACAATGAATTGTTTAAAAGCAACTCAGATAGTAGTGTTGTCGTGAATTCAAAGAGACAATAATAAAAAGTTTATAAACATGGCATGAACTTGGCCCTAAACCATGGAGGCCAAATGGTCCTTTTTAGTCTGCTAATTAAACTTAATTAATCCTTTCCAAAAAAATTGCAAGTGAACAGATGAAAGTGATCTGTCTCAGTCTGCAAAAAAATGGCTTCTGAACCCTAGGGACCTGGGCTTCCCAGATTATTGCACTGCATTAATATCAGCCCTGCAGCAGACCAGAAACCGAAGGCATGAGATGAGAGCATGCAAAATGTATGAATGTTCACACAGTCCATATAACACATGGACTGAGTGAGCAGCAGAAGGGGTCACTTTCCATTCAGGGCATTTTCACTGTTCTGTGGGCTGATATACTGACTTGACAGAGACATTACTGTGATTTCCACTCAAGACGGTTTATTAACACTGCTCTTTTTTGCTCATCAAATCATTTGTACCAACAAAAATAAGTTAAACACTGGGGGCTGAATTTAGCAGTCTTCAGTTCAGAAGCAAGACAGACTTTATTTGCCTATGAGAGTTAGATAAGCTTCATATAAACCTGCCAAGGATCTGACCACAGGGTTCAGCACACCATCCAGACAGCTTCAACCTAAGGCTCCAGAACTAGGAGGAAGGCTTGACAATCACCTTGTAAGTGATCTCCCTGCTCTGCTTCACCAAGACTGGGCAGAAATGAATGGAGAGAGAATAATACAAGTGATACCTTTATGCAGAAAGGCATGAAGCTTGAAGTCCAAGAGAATATAGGTGAACAGTTAAGAGCATAGACAAAGAGAAAGACAAATGGAGTGGCTAGATGAAAACAGAAGGAGTTGATCTCTGAATAGTTGGAAGGGTTGTTATGGTAGAGAAACAAGGAAAAATAATCTTGAATGGGGTGAGGTGAAGAAGGAGAAGGGAAAAGCATTATGGAGTTGGAGAAATTTTCTGTAATGTTTACATGCCTATTTCTAGCCTGCCTTGAAGTAGCTGGAAATGTACCAGAGATAAGAAAAGGTGAGAGCTTGCCTTGGCCTTCCTCTAAGGAAGAGGAGGACACTGGAGTGAAAAAATAGCAGGTAGTAGATAAAGACCTGGAGCAAACACTACTTGGGCAGTCCTTAGCAACCAAGTTGTTATAAAGTCTGCTTTTTGAAGAAGCATTAAATTGCCAGTCAGCAGAGAATAAATACATAATCAGATCATAAAATAAGTAAGGGTATGGGTCACAAACCAAACATTGTACTTCTGTCTGTTCTAATATTTTATTTTATTCTGGGCAGCAGCAGGCTTGAACAAGACTGATATCAATAGGAGCATGCGCACACAAAAACACATGACAAATATTTGACAGAATAAAAAAATCTGTTTAAAATACTAATTAGTGGTAAGAACCAAAAGAGAAAAGGCGTGGTGGGCAAGTCTTTTTTCTTCATGTGGTCAGTCACTCATTTTAGCCTTTCTTAGGCCAAGTTTAACTGGAAAATGTGTTTAGACAATAACTGCAGAAAGCATCAAAACAACATTTTGCCTAGGCTATAGACTATTTTGCCACTGACATGGCCAGATGGTAATTGAAGGAGTTATAAAGGTAAGAACCTTGCATTTTTCCTCTATTCAGATATTACTGCAGAAATGCTGAAACACCTCAGTTTCTGTACAGAAGAATTTCAGCATTTGAATTCTTTCATTAAACTGAAGTAACAGCTAATTTCACACCCAGAACCCTGAAAATATTCCACTTAGGAGGATGGATGTAGCAAGATGACAAACCTCCAGACTCTTTTTTTCCTGGTGCATTAGTTTTCTGTTTGATGCTGCCAAATAAACAGAACACACAAAGTTGTTCATTAGAAGTTTCATCACTACTTGGAAATAGAGTGAATCTCATTCAGTGCAAATGCACTTGTTTTTATTACACTTTGCAGCATTGGAAAATTGAAAGTAGGAATAAGGGATTCCTATTAAAAGCAAATAGACAACTCACAGTTCTCTTAAAAGATAAACCTCATAACCCCATAAACCTCAGTAAAATCTCTTCTGAAATTCTGCAACATGCTGCTCTACATATCAGTCTGCGCTCAGTAAGCACAGGGAACACTGAAGTAATGTGTTCCCATACAGGGGTAAGGATTTGTGTTTCTTCAGACAACATTTATTTTCTGTCTTTGAGTTATTGGATTAATAAGAAGTTCAGATTTAAAATATGAAAGCTTTAATGGATTATCAAAATCCCACAAGAACCTGATTCAAACACCATTAAAACCAATTAAGGGCTGATTCTCAATGCCTTTGATAGGCTTCACATCATGTACTTCAGTTTGTTTTTGCTTTTATATATCTGTCCAGAAGATTCTTCAAAAAGACTTCTTTATATATTAAATGGTATAGACCTATACACTTTGATTACTACAATGTTTTGAAATTTCCACATCTGGAAATTGTGCCTCCATTAGAGACTGAGATAAACACTTCCTCATAAGAAATGGTTAAATAGCACTGTGTCACTATTCAACATCAATGGACAATCATCTATTAAAACAATTAATATTAGAGATGCAGTGAATTTAGAACTTATTTGTGTTGCCAGTAGAACCCTGTGGACAATCAGTCTTTTGCACAAGCAGTAGATAGGCTGCATGCAAGTAGAATGATGGAATTCCTACAAAGTTCAGCCTCGGCCTCCTGGGAATTTTAAAGGTGGCTTCAGGTGCCATGCTATTTCAGTCTGTTACTATTCCTTTCAGCCCAGAGAGGTAGTTTTATGGGGGATATGTTTTAGAGTTAACCTAAATAGTTTTGGTGAGAAACTGTAGCATGTAGCTTTTGACAGTGTATGATTAATGTCATAGGCAGGAGAAACAAATCAAAATGTGATTTTTGCCTCTGCTTGTTGTGCTACATTTTAAACGAAAAATGCCAAGTGTAATAAACTATTATTTGCTTGCTGGATGAAGGTTGCAGAAGGCCACTGTGTCAGCACTATTAAATTTATCAACCAAGGTTCTGCAGGTGGACATTAAGTCTGTTGTAATGTCAGCATGAAGCATCCATGATCTAATTGGCTTGCCAGCAGACACTCCATGTAGCCTCAAGTTGGAAAGAAAGGTCAGAATTCAAAGAACAGCAACTGGCTAAAGTAATTAAGTGCTGAAAATTCAATGCTTCTTCACACACATTGCACAGAATGTTTAATCTGAAGTCTGACGAGTGAAATCAGGCACCCGAATTCCCTCCCCTCCTTCTCTTCCCATCCCCTACCCTTTCTGACACTAAGAATACTAAGAATACTTTTTTTTTTTTTTAAACCAGGAATAAGATATTTATTTATAACATTAAATGAAGCAGATTACATTAACAAAAATTATCCCAAATAGAAGAGACCTTTGATACAATCATACAATTATAGAATAACTTGGATTGAAAGGGACTTCAAAGATAATCTGCTTTTGATCTCTTTGCCACAGGCAAGATTGCCAACTGCTAGATCAAGTTCTAGACCAGGTTACCCAGCTCCCTATCCAACCTGGCTTTGAACACCTCCAGGGACAGGGCATCCACAACCTCTCCAGGCAGCCTGTTCTGACACCTCACCACTCTGTCAATGAAAAACTTCTCCCTGCCACCTAATCTAAAAATAGATTCTTGAGCTATGTGCTCTCAGACACATCTCAGATGATTCTTCAGTTCACTGCGACTTCTGTGATTTACTTGGATCTTACATATTTCCAGTGACACGAACAACCACATTGCCAAAATCTTGCTGAAACCTTGGAGAACATACATAGAGAAAAATATCTGCTTGTTTCACATTCAGCAATTTCTAATAACACCTGAATTGTAGTCTACAGCCTCTGGCAGACAGTTCTTATAATTCATCCACAATTCCTGCTCTTGACATTACTCATCTCTTTTAAGAGAGAAATAAGTGTTTACTCTTAATAGCTGACTGAAGTGAAGTAGTTTGAAAATAGAAAAAAATTTTAGTTGAATTAGGATATTAATATTAAATGTGCTCCCACCCCTCCACCCCCTATCTTTTCAATCAGTCCATACGTCTCTGGAACAACTTACAGAAATTTGCTTCACACATTTTTATCACTCAAATGCTTTTGTGCTTTCCAAAGCTATGATTTTTCTTTAAATTGAAAATAACCCATCAGAACGATTAAAAAAAATATATCTTAGAAATCAGAATGTAAGAATTATAGAACCATTAAGATTGGAAAAGACCCCTAAGATTGTCTAGTCCAACAATCATTCCCTCATCACTACACCCACTAAACCATATTCCTCACTGCCATTTCTACATGTTTCTACTACACCTCCATGGACGGTGATTCCATAACTTCCCTGACAGCTTGTTCGAATGCCTCACCACTTCTTTGGAGAAGATATTTTTCCTAATATCATTCCTATTACGCCAATATATTCCTAATAATCTAAACCTCACCTGGTGCAACTTAAGGCCATTATCTCCTGTCTACTGCTAGTTATCTGGGAAAAGAGACTGATACCATCCTCCCTACAGCCTTCTTTCAGACTCTTCTTCAGACTGAAGAATTCCACTTCTGTCAGACAATTCTCATTCTTTGAAGACAAGAAATATGCAAATCAGTTCTCAAACATGGTTTACGTTTCTGGTGCTTAAAAGAAAGCAGTGAAAGTGGAAATGTGAAACATAAGAAACCTTATCATTCTCTTCAGTTCATCATGTTAGCTTAATTTTTTTTTTTTTTCCCCTGAGTGGGAGGAATTATATTTATTATCTTTAGCAGATAGTTTAGAAGTAGTTTTGTAGAATTTTTAACACATAACACTCCAGGACAAATCCACTGTTCTGGTAAACAAAAATAATCAGAAGGAGAGAAAAAAAAATGTAGAAGTATACAGAAATGAAGAAGATCTTAACAGCTGCTATCATCTAATTCATATAGTTGTGTTTCAAGTCCAGAACGTACTTTCAACTATCCAAGCTACAGGGTAAATATGAAATCACAAAGAGTTGAAAAGAAGAAATTATTTGGTTCATCAGGAAAGTTCCAAGTATCAGCTCTGATTTTCATTTGTTCCACTGATCACTACCCTGTCTTCAAAACTCTTTATCCCATCAGGCAGCAGCAGGAGGTAGCAAATATCTTCTGCAGGATTCTTGTCTTTTATTTCACTTCTAAGACATGTTGGTTTACAAGTTATTCAGATCAGCATAGCCCCATTGAAAGCAATGGAATAATGCTTATTCGCAACAAATAAAGCCTCTCTTCTATGTTATTTGTTTATTCAGATGGCATATGTAAGTTACTAATTTTACTCACAAGACTGTTGCAAACTAAGCATATGAGAGTAAACAAAGTCTGCCAGCGATTTTGAAACAAATCCGAGTTAAAAGAAAACGAAATTTTCTACATATCCTTTTTCACAGGAACAAAAGTACTAGTGTTTCAGTTTTGCTTGATACTGCATTAACATACTACTTCCGAAGAAACATACTATACCTTTGTTGAAGTTCATTGTCTGGCATTTGCTAGACATATAGAAACCATGGAAAGATGGTTAAAATGGCATTGAAATGATCATAGGAAGAGATAAGACTAAGCAAAGAAAAATATCAGTCATGGAAAACAGAAGTACGATGAGACAACAAAGAATAAGAGGAAAAAAAGGCAGGAAAAATGAAAGCCTTTGTGAAAACTGTACATTTAAACAGTGAACTGACTGTTCAGACATTGTAGATGAAATGAACTGAAAGGATTAATCAATGACAATACAGAGTTCAGACTTCAGAAAGAGTTGGAAGAGTACAGTTCCTTCATACAAAGTAGAATTACTCTAATACTTGTTTTCACCCTGGAATATCTGCAGACAGTGCTGTAGCAAGGAAGTTACTGGCCTAGAATTCTGATAACAGCAGTAGGACAAAGCATCAGACAAAGCAGACATTAGTTTTGATACAACTTCAGGCAGTATATTTTGCTTAGCTTTCTATGCAATCCTTGTTTCCCCCCCCCCCCCCCGCCGTCCCCCCCCCTTCTGGTGACAGTTAATGTTTCCATGAAACAACTATTTTGTGGATGGAAATGTGTCAGTTTGAGTTTTCATCAGCCTTCTGTCAAAAAGATTTCTATTTAGTATTCATACTAAATGATTAGACCTAAAAAGCTGAATGTAATGACATATCTCCTAAGAGGTTGATGACAGACAGGCCTTTTGAAGAGTCACTTTTTTTTCGGAATGTATAAATGCTTGAGATTTCTATGTATCACATACAGATTCTATGATATATTCCTACGAAATTTGGCATGAACTGGATATTCCTACCTGTACTGATTTATTAACTGATGGAGTTATTGCCTTAGATGTTCTGTTGCTTGCACCTGCAAACACCTAGAATACCTGGACTTTTTAGAGACTTGTGAATGTGCAGTAAAATTGCCCTTATAGCACATTTCATGCAAAGGTTACACTGTAACTTGACTTCTAAGATTTGCTCTTTACTCCTGACGCAGCCCTGAACTAACTGTAGATCATAGGCAAACAAATCCCACAATACAGTAAAGGACACGTTGGGCTCAGACACATTACAGCCAGATCCTCAGGAGGAATTTAATTCATACAGTTCCCAATAGGCTTTCATTCCAGATACACTGGAACTTATTTTTTTAAACTTTTGGTTACCTGTTGTTTCTTACATAAAACACGGTTTGATTCTGAGAATCTTAAGGCCAAACTCAAAATGAGATAAGAACACTGTGGTGACAAATTCTGACCACACACCTCTGCAAGCAGACTGAACAGCATGCAGATGTAGAGCTGCTCCAGCCCTCTGATCATCTTCATAATCATCCTTTGGAACTGGAACAGTTCCTTCATACAAAAGAGCAAACATACTTTGAAACTGTTCCAACACCTCCACATCTTTCCTATACCGGGAATCTCACACCTGGACACGGTACCCCTGATGGGACCTCACAAGGGCAGAGCAGAGGGGGAAAATCACCTCCCTCGCCCTACTGGCCACTCTTCTTTTGATACAGCACAGGGTACAGTTGGCCTTCCAGGCTGCAGATCCACGCTGCTGGAACACATGCAGCTTTTCATCCAGGAGGATGTACTTGTGATCTTCCCATTCACAGACAAGGGACCCACCAACCCGTAGCTCCCTGGATCTTTCTCCTTTTCACAAAAATGGGAGTGATGTTTCCCTTTTTCAGTCACAAATAACTTCACCTGACATCCACAAGTTTTCAAATATAATGGAAGAGACTCAGCATCTACATCAGCCAATTTCTTCAGAACCTTAGAATTCTTGTAAT
Organism: Lagopus leucura; assembly: GCF_019238085.1. Taxonomy (NCBI): domain Eukaryota; kingdom Metazoa; phylum Chordata; class Aves; order Galliformes; family Phasianidae; genus Lagopus; species Lagopus leucura. The sequence goes on from NW_024962263.1 coordinate 37,264,986, forward strand.
CTATCCCCCCATAGGTGTACACATTCAGTCTCAAAAAGCTGTTTAAAGCTGTTTCTGACTTTATCTTTGCTTACAGCAGGAAGGGTTTCTTTACCCTGACCCTCATCCTCATGGAAGTTCAGGGATCTGAAGGACATGGGAAGTCTGACTGCAAGAGAAGACAGAAATAAAAAAAAAAATTTGTCAAGTACCTCAGCCTTCTCTATGTCATCATCACAATTTTTCTCTTCTTTGGGAGAGAGAGTACATTCCCTTTGGCCTAACTGACCAGCATAGCTATAGGACCCTTTTTTATTGTTTTTAACATCCCTCAACAAGTTCAGTTCCATGTGCACCTTGACTTTCCTGATCCTATCTCTGCATGTTCAGGTGGCATCCCAGTATTCTTCCCAAGCACATGTCCCTGCTTTCACTGGTGTACACTTCTTTCTTATTCCTCAGTTTGACCAGAAGGGCCCTACTCAGCCATAGGAGAAGTTCAGATATTCAACAGTCTAAACTGCATTATAAAGTCCACATACCTTTCAGAAGTTATTTTGCAATATTAAGGTTTGAATTAAGTTTTTATGAAAGAGTGTATATTTTTCCTTTTTAACCTTCTGTGAACTTCTTTTTCTACAAAAGAGGTACGTTACATAAGCGTTAACAAGATTGATGGCAGAGCTCCAGAAAAACAGATCTTTGCATAAAGCAATTGTTTTTCCACTGCTAAGGTAGAAAAATCAATAGCGCATCAAATCTGCTTTGTTCTTGAATCACTAAGGGTTTTGGTTCCAGATGGGTACATAAAACAAACAAACAAAAAATACTTAGCTTGCATGCGTATATTAGAAAGGAAAACAAAACAAAACCAGATAAAGAAGCCAGTACTTTTAAGTGCATTCATTTTAAGATATTTATGATATTCATCAAACACATCTAATCTAATGGAGGAGGAAGCACTGCATCATTTTCCTTTAATGACTTCTACCCAATTAGTAGTGGCATATGTTTTGGTATCAGTGCTTTGAAGCACTATTTTTTTTTTCCAATCACTGTTATACACACTATTATTTAACATGATTACAGCTGGGACACAGAGAAACACACCCTCACTTTTGGTATAGTTTTATGAATACGACATTTGATAGATATGTCAGTAGATGGGAAGACAGATAATATATTAAAAGAGGCAGAAATGCTGAACTGAAACTTCACTTTACATTCATGAATCCGTCTCAAAGTTGTTTAAAATACCTACAGATCCTGATTATCTCCATTGCTTCATTTCCGGTTTGAAACATCATGCCATTTCTGAATCATCAAATTCTCGTGAAATTCTACTTGAAATCCTTACATCAGGTAGAGTCCTTCACAATTTTTATTTTTGTCTGTGATCTGACCTAGTTCTTATTTATACCAATGTTAATCATGTTATGTAGATTGCCCTGAAAGTAACACCTATTTATTTCCAAACTAACCAACAACAACTAGCTACTACAGGTGCAAAGAATACAGTAATACCAGTATTAGAACAAACTCACAGCTACAAAACACTAGCCTTCAGCACAGACTCCACTATTAGCTATGCATTTTCACTAGTGATGAACAAGAGTCCACATGCCACAGTCCTAATTATCTGCACCAGCAAAGGTGTATCATTGTCATCACTGCCAAAAAGCACCACCATTATGCAATGGAAAATACAGCAATGACAGTAGAACAGAAATATCTCAGCAAGTGAAGATATGCTCAAATAAAATAGCTGTGAGCATAGAAATAAAGAAAAGAAGAACTTACCTCCAAAATGCCTTAGATAGACAAGGATCTCCAGCAAGGTACTCTTCCCTCCCCTGTAAACCCTTAAATGGGGTCTGTGAAGGAGTAGATCCTGGCTCTACCCCCTTCAGTCAGAGGCACTGCATGCACCTGAGCTCCCCGGGGTTGGCCCTGCCTACCCACCAGGTGCTCAATCACTGGTTCAAGCAGTTACTTAGCATTTCTGCTGCACGCAACCCACTGCCTCATGGTGCTCAAGTCCACTGTTTGGTCTCCATAAATATTCAGTAAGTGTCAATGAATGTCAGTGCATGCCATTTTTTCTGCATGAAAAAATTCTGTGACACCTTTTCTTCATACATGCTTCTATCTATATCAGATGCCCACCTGCTGCCATCGGTCACACAGCAACAAAATATGATGGAAAAATATGATGAAAGCTCAACCTCTATTTCCATACCACCAACATCTGCATCTGTTGTGAGCCAACATAACAGAATAGAAGCCATTACAATGAGTTGGAAGTATTTAGGCTTCTATCAAATTAGATGGTTTATTTCATTAAAAAGACAGAATCTAGGCAGTGTTACATACTCAAAGGTACCTAAATTAGGCTAGATGAAGTCACCTAGACTGCTCTAATAACAGTTTTGGAAAGAGAATCCTTGGTGTTGGTAATACTTTTCTTCTAATGCAAGAGATGAATTCACAGCACATAGTCTCTAACCTCACTCACTGTCAATGGTTTATGGGCTGGTTTGGCCCAGTTGTGTGACAAGTGGGGCAGAGAGATTCACAAATCTGCACCTCTGGAAAGGGAAACAGCAGACCCCGAACAATTAAAAACAGTGAAAATGATCTGAGGAGAAACAAAATAATTTACTAAATAAGATATTGGAATGCAAGATACATATTGGAATACAGTACTATATAATATAATTAGAATTGGTGCTCATAAATAAAATGTAATGAGAGAGAGCGTCAGAAAGTTAGAAAGGCCTCACCATAACATTGAGGTGAGACGTGCAGTTGAGTCGAGCAGCAGGGATAAGAGAGAATACTATTAACCAAAAATCATAAAACCTTAACACTCACATATATAGTATTGGGATGCACAAAACATAATTCACTACATTTCTCAAGAACATAAATGCTGAAAATATGGTGCTTTCAATAACTGTAGTAATAAATAAAGAAATGGACACCATGACTTAGAAAATAAATTCTTCTGCGTGGCTAAACTTTTAGGGGAGTTCCCTTTGACAACATGAAGCATTTATTCCAAATTCCTTTAGCCAAAACCCTCCATAATTAATCTTGAAATCTTCCAAAAAGACTTGTGTAAAAGACCAAAAGTCACAGCTGTAACAAATGTCAAGGTGATCCCAAAGGAACCATCAGTGTCCTAGATCACTTCTTACAGCTGTTCCAACAAAGGGATCACACAGAAAAGGAAACATATGAAAGCACCCCAAAAGAATAGTAAATGTTGTTGTCTTTACAACAGGTATGTAGAGCCAGATGTGGTATTCCTCATAACCGTTTTGCAAATTGCGTGGAGAAAGTATACCAAGAAGTGCTGGTGTTTTTGGAACAAAAGACTTGAGGCTGCAGTCATCCCAGCCAAGAACCTGCAGGCTATGCCCATTGTATTGATTGTAAGTGAGTCATTTAGCTTTCTTTGTACTCTGCGATACCTTTAAACAGATAGTGAATGGCACACATTGTGAATGAATGTTACTTTGATAAGAGCCCGTTGGAGCATGCCATATAGCCTGCAGAAAAATGATACATATGACTTCAGCAATTTCAAATCACAGTTAAAAACTAAACTTGGCACAGAATAAAATAACTTTCGGGATGGGCAAGAAAGAAGTGGACGAGAAAGAAACTGTGGGCTTCCCCACAGTTGCACTGTATACACAGTTTTTCCAATTAGCAATTATTGTTACCAGAGCAGCTGCTGTGCTCACCAGAGAGAGTGTTTCTCAGCACTCTCATTTGCTAGCTCTAGGAATAATTATTTGACTAAATTTGGTGAAGGAACATGCTTTCTGGCTAAGGAGAGAACAGCTACTTTTGCACAGCAGTGGTAGGAGCAACATGAAGGGAACTACTTCTTTGCTATTTCCCACTGAGAAATAAATGTCATCTCTTGGTTTCAGATATTTTGTCTGTACCGTTATTCTGACCTATGGAAACAAGGCGTACACTGTTGGGTCACATTGCTCCATTTATACTCTAGTTACAGTCATAGCACATACTATAGGAATTGAATTGTCACTAACATAATCTGCTCCCAAAATCTTTCTGCTTCTACTCCATATTATATCATGTTTTTCATGTGATGTAATAAGCAGCTAAGGCTATTATGGCTAAGTTTCCATTAGGAATTGGCAGTACAGATTCCAAAGGGGGGAGGAGTTGTTATCCAATGTTATCCAGTTAAAAGTGGGGAGAAACAAGAAGTATGACATTTAATTGAGTGTGTTTTGGTCATCACTTGCTTCTTGCAATAGACCATTAGATCTTTTTCAAAATATATTTAAATAGAAATCAATATCTTTGTACATAGCAGTTTACTGTGTCGTAAAGCCCAGCATTTGCAAAGGCAAAAGTAAAGAATAAAAGGCAAAGCCAGCCTTAGTAAGCTAGACCAAACACACATGCAGTAAGATGGACAAAAAGGCTGTGTAATGCAGGGGCTTAAGCTAAAGAAGGGAAATGCTTGTGAGAATTGCTGTAGGAATCATATTTGGAAATTAGAGCATGTGTGTGCGCAGCAGTATGAAGGAATGTTTCTTAAGAGAGGGAAAGACCCTATATTCATTATACACAACCTCCCACAGTTTCTGGATTCCTGTTACTTTGTCCTGAATCTTTGAATGCTTAGTGAGGTCTGAGGTACGCAAGAGACCTCAGATGTAGTATGGACACTACACAGCCTATTCCTCTAATCTCTTAATTGCTGGCAAATCTAGCCTATTCTAATATTAATTTTTAAATATGGAAAGAACTGAATGAAAGAATATGATTTACAGAGGAAGATATCTGATTAATGCACCAGAAATAAAACTATGGAGATTACAGAATGTTGTATATGCTTCTAACATTTGGATAAATGGCTTCCTTACTAAACATCATGAATTTCCAATGAGAACACATCTTCTTCTTTGCCAACAGGAAGTATATGAAAGACAGTGAAAGCTATCAGTCTAAGGACATTCAGAGCAAGAGAACCTGATTAATAAACAAACAATACAGCAATTAAAAGCATTGGAAAAAAATATTAGAAAAGGATAGAGATAAAACATAGTGCTGGACTATCAGAACAGAACAAAAATGATTGCTGCTTATTGAGTTCAAGAAGCATTAAAGATACAAAAGGAAGTTTTGTGATTTATTTTTTTAACTCTTAAAACTATAGAAGTGGCTGTAGGTTATCTGGAAATTATCTGGAACACGGAGGTAGAATAGTAGTGAGCATGCATGTGCATAAGCTCAACATGCAGGAGCATAAGAAGGGGAACATGTGTGACTGAGGATGAAGTCACCTATGACACTTAAGAACTGAAAAGCCTAAGAAACTGCTATCAGCATTTATGTCTGAAACATGGGCACAGTCAAAAACAGTAAATTTTTTTATTCTTAGAAAATGAATTAATAGAAGATATGCTTGTCTGAAAGTGAGAAGCAGAAATGCAAACTCTGTAGCTAAGTCTGTAATTAAATTTAATTTTAATTTTTGTTTTAAATTTAAACTTAATTAAATGCTTAATTTTAAAATACAAAATCATTTTTTAAATTAAAACTCATCTGTGTATTGCGTGATTCCAATCCAAAGAGAGACTTCTGAAAGACAGAGGCTTAACTCGCATATAATGCATCCAAATTAAAGAGGGCAGCTGACATTTGTGAAAGGGATCAAAAAAGTGAGAATAAGTAATTTAGCACAAATAATCAGAATGAAATGGAAGGAGTTCCGACCAGAGGACAAAGACATACGAGATGATAATACAGGTAGCATGGTCCCATGGTGCAGGAAACAATATGAAAAGCCAGAAAAGATGCTCAGCATATGGCTAGTAGAACAAAAGCAAAAGAAATTTTTTTTTTTTTTTTTTTTTTTTTAATGCAGGAGGATTGAAAAAAATAGCCACTTTTTGAAGAGATGGAAGATGGAGAAATTTCCAGGGAAAAGGAGGGCATCTGTAGCATGTTATGTCTCTAAAGGCTCAGTGAACAGGTCCTGGGAAAGTTAGATGTCATTCACTCAATTGTCATAATTACAAGTGGATATATGCAGGCTGTCAGTAAAAAAGGTATTTAACAAGAGATGCTATTACTTAGATTTCATAGCAATTAACACAGAGCAATACTATACACTGCTTCATCAAAGAAAAACTATGAAACTGTATTTTTTTCATCTTTCTACACAATCATAGAGGAATTAGGAATTAGGTCCAAGGAACCTGCAAGGTTCCATTATTTTTGTAAGCTAAATAGTGAAAATTTGTAGTTTAAAGTCTCTGGGTATCTTGCCTCAGATAGTACGTGAAATTACTGTAGAAAAGGAGTAAATGGTTCATATTTCAAATAATTTTTTCCAGAATCTTTCTTTATTCTTTCTAAAGAATCTATTGATAGACATATGGCTTGGAGCTTCATTGCTCAGTTTAATGCTAATAACATTCACAGACACGTATTTCCCAAGGAAGCAGCTCAAGCTTTTATATTTTTTAGTTTACATATGTGTGTTTCTATAACTGGAGTGACGCAAATTGTTGGAGAAATAAAGTTTCAGAAATCATGCTCGAGGAACAGATGTTTTTGGCAAAGCAGATATCAATACATACGTTCTGAAAAATAGTTGTTTCATAAACCAGGATGAATACATAATGTGCTGTGAGTCCCAGTTGCAGTTGTACCTAGGAAAACATCTCATTTCTGTTAATGAAGGAGAAAGGGCAGGCAAGGTACAGATAATTCTGGATCAGGCTCCTTCTAATTAGAATATAAAAATTTCATGACTCCTTGACTAATAAGCACCCTGGGTGTATATTAATAATCTTTTTCTCAGAAGAAAATCTAATTCTTCATGGAAGAGTGGCCATTTTGAAAATGCACCTGAAAGACTTTTCTAGTTCTACTTCAGGTGATGTTCATTGCAGTGCAATGGGTACCATAAATGACATTGAAATGTACAAGTCACTGATTAGCAAGGAAAGACAAATAGACCTCATCTTCAGGCTGCATGCAGAACAGCCACATTTCAAATTCATTCAGTTAAGTTTGAAAACTTACATATCTGAATCTTTGTACAAATCATGGCATATTTTCCTCAAAAAAAAAAAAAAAAAGTTCAGTATTATTCAAAATAATTGAGCACTTTACTGTTTCAGTTATTTTGCAGAGCAGAAACCAATTTTGGAAGAATGTTTTCACAGTAACTGTGGATTGTGATAAGGAAAATAATTGCAATAGAAAATAGTTAAGTTAGAATTAAAGCTAAAAAAAAAAAAAAAAGCAATTAACTCTGCTAACTAACTTTCGTGGCCAGAAAACAGACTGCAATATTTGCAGTGAAGAAAATGTTCCAATCTTGCTGACACTGTTATTGCACACTGGGGATTCCAATTGTAACCTCAACCTCCAAAGTGATGGATTCCACCTCCACAGTGCTGTATGTCATGCTGCTTATGCACCCATAAAGATGTGTTGTTAGCATCAACTTCAGTAGTACTTCTCTGCTCAGAGTTGGAATTAAAGTGATAAAATAGCCTCATGGGAGCAAAAAGCAATAGGATAGACACAGAGCTACTACGTACTTTTAGGCCCAATAGCCAACAATGGAAGGGCTAAATATCATCTATGGAGAAAGAGCTTCCAAAAACATTATACTTATAAATGATTGTGAATTCCAAGGAATTATATGTTTTTTGTATGCAGGAATCATTGATTTACTTGCATTAATCACATTTTTTGTGTTTTGCGTTTTCCCAGACTTAATTATTTCATTTACTTAAACGTGATTTACATAAAGGCAATTGAATGTGAATAAAATTTGTTTACAATATTCATTCATGTCTCTTCCTTCCAAGAGGATTAAACTATAATTTGGCAACATGAGCAAGATAGTCACTCAGTCTGTGAAAATGCTGCTTTGTGAAGGATATGCCTTTCAAATGGATCTACTTGCTGGGTTTTGTTGTTGTTGTTGTTGTTTGTTTGTTTGTTGTTTTTTGTTTTTTTTTCGTAATCTGATTAGGATTACTGAACTGAACCAACCTGTGCCTTTTTGCCGCTCTTTAATAAAACCTAGTGGGTTTGTTAAGACAGTATATTTCTCTTGTCTGGGAAAATTAGAGTTTAGCTGTCTTCCATCATCCATTTCATTGGTGGAGAGATGTATCGCCTGGATTTCCTCTCTGTTACTCAGACCGATGCAGTGTTATGATCTCTGTCTGAAGTCATATGACAGGTGATCTGGCCAGTCTCAGTTAAATGAACTGCCTGAGGACAGTAGGAGGATCAGTTTCAATTCTGCCACCCATGCTGGTGACTGCTGGGTATAGTCAGAACTTGCTCACTTCTTGCCTAGACACCTTTCAACTTTCCATTCATTCAACTTCCTGGGTATCTAAACTGCCTTTGCTAAAGCAGTTTCCTTCCACCGGTTCATTACAGACAGAGTGGTGAGGTGCTGGAACAGGCTGCCCAGAGAGGTTGTGGATGCCCCCTCCCTGGAGGTGTTCAAGGCCAGGTTGGATGGGGCCCTGGGCAGCCTGGTCTACTATTAAAGGGGAGGTTGGTGGCCCTGTGTATGGCAGGGGGGGTTGGAGATTCATGATCGTTGAGGTCCCTTCCAACCCTGGCCATTCTGTGATTCTGTGAGTTCTAGTGAAGCCAAAATCTGATACTACCTTGACATTAATATTCTAAAATTAATGCCCTCACATTCAGCCACCTTACCATGTTGCCATACTCTCTCTTATTACTCAGAAATCAAGTAATGACCTTTATGTTGAATTTCTCTCTTGCTTGTTCTCTTTAAACATATTCTTCCTGCTGACCATTTTTAATCTTTGTAAAAAATGCTTCAGTAGAAATTGAGTTTTTCTGGAACCTATCATGGTGCTAGACTTGCCTAAAACTTAAGACAATAGTTTTGCATGCAATAAATCTAGACACAGAGTTTGCTACTTGTTTCTGTGGTACGGTTTACATTTATGGCTGTTTCTGTGATTTATAATAATGAATAGATGCTTTTTAGAATTGAATCTATGGGTCCTGATGAGATGCACCCCAGAGTCCTGAGGGAGGTGTCTGATGTAGTCACCAAGCCATTCTCAATGATATTTGAAAAGTCATGGCAGTCAGGTGAAGCCCCTGGTGACTGGAAAAAAGGCAACATAACACTGATTTTTAAGAAAGTTTAAAAGGATCTTTAAATGTCATTTCCAGCACTAGCGATTCTGTGATTCTATGAGTTGCCAATGATAGATGTACTTTTTAGATTGCTTTTTCTCTCTTTGATGTACCCTTCTTTTGTTATTTCTCTTTTTGCTGAGGACATGGTCAGCTAAAGTACCATTCACATACATAGAAAATGTAATAATAATAATAATAATAATAATAGGTTATTCTAATACAAAAGTCAATGGAAGTTCATTCAGTATATAGACATTGGCTATCCATAGAATAAGTTTTCAGTGCCTTACAAACATTTCAAAAACTTTTAAAGTACTATGATAAAAGCTTACTGTGAGACATATTCCAATGGAGATTCATTTCTTCATATAAAAACTAATCTCTGTTCATGTGGAACAGATCTTAGAAGAATGACTGAAATAGCCAAAATATCAACGAAGAAATTGAGGTAAAGAAGAGCTGAAAGAATATCATAATATAATGAAGGAACAGTAGTTAAAAGGATAGCATTTAGGATACAGCTTACTAGCTCTTCTTAATTTGACTTTTATGTTTTCCCCTACACATTTCTTAGAGTCTTATAAGCCCTTAACTGCCATGTTCAGTTTCTAGAAGATGACTCTATCTTCTGTCTCCATCATCCCAATATTTGCCCTATTCTCCATAAAAGATAATTAATTCCCTGTAATTCTTAAAAATAGGTCTCAGCCAAACACAGTTCTTTGAACTAATCAGTTGGTGTAAATTCTTAGAGAGCTGAATAACTTCCAATCTTAGAAAGAAATGGAAAAAGGATTGTGTGACAAGGAAGAGCTACATTGCCCTTTTATATGTATTTCTGGGATAATGGCAATTAAATATACTGAAAAACATCAAGGGACTTTGATCAGTGCAATGTAATTGTATTAAGAGCAAAATCTGTACTAACCAGTCAGATGTGGCCTTTGTATTTATTTTCTCTTCAGTTTCAGTTTTAATAAGTTTAGTCTGTTATCTGTTATATTTGTGATGATGTTTAACCCGTGTGAACTTTTTTCTATTGTGAACTATTCTACTGCATAAAAACAGCACTTCCTTTTTTTTTTTTTTCTGCAATTGATTCATAATTAAGAACAGTAAGATAATTAAATGTGTGTGTGCTTTCTCCGTATCAAAATTAGTACTGAAATGAAAATCTAGTTTATGTGCTATTAATCTTTCTAATGAGATATTCATTAATATTCTAAAGTCATTATCCAACACTTTAACCGTTTTGACATCAATTAGATTTGTAACCATATAAAGCCGGTGGCATCCTGTACTTTTCATAGTCAATCTTCATCTCAGACTGCATAGCAAATAGGAAACAAGGCTGTAATACCACTGATAGAAGAAGTAGCATACAGAATGCTAATGCATTGAAATTGTGTTTTAATTAAGATAAAGCATTAACACACGTTTCTCTTTTTGAAATTGGTAGTGTTGATATACTGACAAATGAAATGTGATAATGGATATCCTAATAGATCATTTAGTGTTTAAAAACAATTAAATGAAAACCTTATGTAATGATTCTAATGGAATGAAAATATTTGTCACAGGCATTTAATGGGAGGGAATTATAAATGGCAGTGTGAACATGTTGAGGAACATTCCAAGCTCCTCTTTTTAAAGCCTCTAGATATTTCACTGTCAGCCAAATGCCTATTTTGTTAGAGACTGGCATCATTTCACAAGTTCTGTATCATCTCCTAAGTTTCCAGACACAGCAGAGAGCATTCATCTTTTGTTGAAGTCAAGCTGTTTTCCAAGAATGTGCTGACCATTATGCAAGGTAATAAACAGTTAAGAAATATTTTTTTTCCCTTTAGATAGTGAATTTTATAGCATTTTTACTTAACACCTACCCTGATCTAGGGTGATCTTGCTGATGCCAAAACCCAACTAAAAAAACCCAAGCACCTCAAACTGAAATTATTCTGTGATGGTTATGTGATTACAACATGTTCAACAACTATGCTTGCATATATACATCACAAAATGAAAAACCAAAAACGTTATGTAAATTGAGTCTCTCTTAACTCTAATGGATTTGCCATTTTCTAGCATATATTTGCAAAAATTTGCACTACATTCACAATGATAACAAAAATACTTTAGTTAAGAATTCATGAATTCCTTCTATAACAAACATATGATCATTTAAAAGTAATTATTAGGAGGATTGTTGGTTTATATAATCTTAATGCAATTGCCTTGTTTTAAGTAGAATTCACTCATCAAACTGTCATTGAGTGAGATGACCAAAGTATCTTCTGCAAGTCAGTACATAACTGAGATTTCTATTTATGCATTTTAAGACAGAAATTTTTACATTTCACAGACATAGTCAGTCAGTCAGTTCTTCAGCCCTTTATGTAGATAGTTAATATAAAACTTACTGACAAGTTAAGCATGTCTCTGGGCAGTATTCTTCTAGTTATCCACTGGAAATTTTAACTAAAATCGCATTATTAGCCTAGCAAAGGATTTCTGTATCGGATTCAATGCCAATACTATTTCTTGCTAATATACTTGCAACATAAAAATGCTTAATAAAAATGAATGTTGGTTGTAATGCAAATGACTTACTGTGCCTGACAATGGCTTTAGGGAGGTCACGTATCTGTGTGTTTGACAGAAGTAAAAGTCAGGTCACAGTTAGAGCTCTTGAAATTCCACCCTTCTTTTATTTAGCTTTGGATACTTGCTAGATATCTATAAGATTAAATCTATAAGCTTTCACTTCATTCTTGTTCATATCATGTCTCATAATGGCATTTACAGTAGCTGAAAGGTCACTGGATTTCTTTTCATGTTTTGGAGAGAAAAAGGGTAGAATTATTAGGGAATATATTTCTAGGGAAGAAAAAATAAGAACTATTTAGAGTATAAAAAACAAACAAACAATGCTAGTGACTTCTGGAGATATTTTCCACACATTATTCTAAAACAATACAGGTTGCTCTGAAATAAATGCTTTCTACTTATTTCCATGAAAACTACAACAGATACAAAGAAGACAATAACACTATTTGATAGAGCAAATCCTCTACAAAACAGTATTTTTCAACATAGGCACTACCACTATGTATGCATTTTCACCAGTAATGAACAAGAGTCTGTATGACATGTTTATAATAATCTGCACCAGTAGAGTAGAACACTGCTGCTGTCACCATTGCTGAAATACAGTACCCACTGCCTCACTGTGCTCACATCCACTGTTGGGTCTCCATGAATGTTCAGCAAGTCATTGTGTACAATTTTTTCTGCATGGAGGAATTCATTTATTGCTCTTTGCTTCATACACACTTCCATATTAGACACCACTTTGTCAGACCACACCTCTACTGCCTTCCATCTCATGGCAACAGAATGCAACTGAATATTGAAGGGGAGATTCAGTCTCTACTGCTATACCACCAACCCCTGTCTCATGTCATGGACCAATGTAATAAAATAGGAGGCATTATTTTTGGAGCAGCTCTTATGCATTTCCTAGATTAGTGTAAAGAAGTAATAAAAGGCATATCAATTCAAACAAATACTTTCATCAGCCCTTCAGTTTTATTCTTCAGTCTGAGTTTATAAATCTTTTTACTCAAAAAGGCCTTAGAGATAAGCTTATATATTGTTTAAGTTCTTTTCCATAGTTGTTTAAAAAACCAAATTTTTTAATTGTTACGTTTGTATGTGTGTGCATATATTTTTATACAACATTTTTACAATATACAATATTTTTACACAATCATATATGCATCATTTTGCCTGGCAAGTGGAATTCCTGTAATGAACTTTGTTGGAGATTCACAGCTGTTGCTCAAAGCATTTGAGCATGTAAAGGCCTTATGATCTTATGATGCCTTGTACCCCCATCACACTGCATCTGTATCACTCATTATATGCTGCAGATCCTATAGGGTGCAGCAATAAAAATTTATCAGCAGTTTATTACATTTTATTTTCATTCATCCAGTGTCAGTTCTGCCTGAATTTTACTTGAAAGCTAGCCTGACTTAAATATTTAGCTTAGCAGAAATAAACCTTTTTCTGTTGAATATACAGATTGAGAAGTTTAGTTAAGTATATGTCTATAAGCAACACAATGTGGTACTTTAAAACTTGTTCCTTAGTATTCATATAATTTTAGCCACAACCTGTCACTGTTACATGTGCTACTAGCAGACTATTTCAGCATGATATTCTTGAAGGATGATCCTAAGGTTACATACTCATTCTGTTGTATGCAAATAATTTCTGCAATTCCTATTCATATTCCTGGGAGCTACTCATACAAATTCTTATTGAATTAAGCATAAGGAAAGGAAATCATAAATGAGAGAAATATTGGAGGCACTAAGCGTCTTTGTTATAAAGAAGTAAAAGTCATATTTTGGATTCAAGTGGCCAGTTAGTTAATTTAGTAATGGCTCAGTTTTTGCACACATAAAATAGTCATTATTTTCATTTTCATCAGTATTTCATATCGGATTACTGTACTTACTGTTGCTGTAACATTAAAAAGTATGGAAGATAAAGATGTTGTTGTCTAGGTTGTCACATTTACATTTTATTGCAATGGAAATAAAGGAGAAGTTCTTAAAAAAAATTGTGGTATTATCTATTTTATCAGTAGCTACCATAATGTAAAGACTAAATTCTATTGTCACTTAATAACTAACATTCATATCTTAATAAAAGTGTGTATTTCAGTAAGTGCAGTCATTAACAATGCAGCAATAGTGTTCATTTCTTTTGTTTAAGATTGAAGCATCAAAAGTTTCAAACTGATATTAAATTCCAGCATTTTCTATTACAGATAAACACAGATGACATTTGATGGACAGGGTACGTTCAGATGAAAACAAATGAAGCACAATGAATGCTTCTTTGCCAAAGGCTACAGTTCTGCAGTGAGAAAAAGATGAAAGTTCAAATCTTTTATGAGCAGATAACAGTGCACCAGTCATTCAGCAATCATAAACATTATTCTGTTGCGAGCGCTGTAGTAGTATAAAATGTGATGACATAAAGAGACTGAAGCATGATGTGCGTTAGATTACTAAGACCATCAGGTTAAAGTAAATTCTACATTTTTTTCCTTCAGCATTTCATGTGGCATCTTGCCAATCATCTGGAATCTCCCAGAGGTATCAGACACAACTCAGAACATTAATCATTTCTTTTTCCAGATATGTATGCATATCCTTCTTTCTATTTAAAACAAGGATGTGTGAGAGAGTAACAGACAAATTTATTTGCTCTAAGAGCACCTAGTTTCCTACAAGCTGAAACTAGGCTGTCAAAGGGCATTACTGCATCTGTTTAATTACCCAGTATACCAGTGTTATTCAGCTAGCAGTAGAAAAAAAAAATCGGAAACAAAGCCCAGATATTCTGACTACAGAAAGAAGGAAAAAAGTCCGTCTCCTTTTCAGGAAGAGTATATTAGTTGCATAGCCATTAAATGAGCAGTACAATAATTTCCTGCCTTTCAGAACATATTTCTCTGCTCTGGAACTTGTTTTGTGTGAGTGAAGGTGTGGGAATACAGACTACTCATCCACTACCTGTGGAACCTGGCATGAAGAGCAGATGGACTAACAGTTTAAAAGCATATACTCCATTTATTTTTCAACTTAGTAAACAGAACATTGCCATTTCAGCCCAGAGCAGAGGAGCTGAGGGGAAGCCTGATGGTGGCTGCAGCTCCTCACGGGGAGCGGAAGGGCAGCGCTGAGCTCTGCTCTGTGTAACAGTGGCAGGGCCCGAGGGAACGGCATGGAGCTGTGTGAGGGGAGGGCAGCTGGGGGGTTAGGGAAAGGATCCGCACCAGGGGGCGGCGGGCATGGAACGGGCTGCCCAGGGCAGTGGGCACTGTCCTGAGCTTCTGAACTTCAAGAAGCATTTTGCCGATGTTCTCAGTCATATGGTCTGATTTTGGGGTGGCCCTGCGTACACAGGATGTTCAATGATTTTTAACTATTGTTATTTGATCAGCTGTTGAATACTGCCTTATATTCTCTGCAATAAGAGAGTCAAACTACTTGCTTCCTGTTTGTTCATTTTCAATAAATAAAATTATTAGTTGTGTCTGAGAAGAACAAATCCTTTAGGTCAGGAAATTCAGAGAAATGTCATGGCATCTAGACCTAAAAAGTACAAATTTGGAGAAAGATATTAAAACTTAAAAAAAAAAAAAAAAACAACCCTGGCTTTACCTATTGTTGTGAATTTTAGTAGTTATCTCTCATAGCTTCATCTCATTAGTGCCAACAATGAAAATAGCACTCCAAACATTTTAATATACTATAAACGCTTCTCGCTGTTTGATATCAGCACAGCCCTTAACAATGGGACAAATCTAGCATTGAGAAAAAGTACCAATTTTCTTCTCATTAATGCATTAATGACTAATACTTCAAGAGAAATATCAGTTCTACACTAAACTCCACTGAAAGCACATTGAAAACTACAGCTGAAAATCTGGAAAAAGAAATCTAAGTCCTCTTTTATAACTGAAAATGAAAGTAATAACTCTTCACACAATTATTAATATTGGTTTTCAGGTAACATTGCTATAAGAGCAATAGCAAAGGATAAAATGCATTTGTAATGTGCACTAGATGGAGAGGAGTTTTAGCCACTTCTCTGAAGAAGCTGGCTAAAAGATATTAACCCTTATAGAATAACATTTTATTTCATTTTTTTTTTACCATTCTAGATCAGATGTGAAATGAGTTTGATAGCATTTTAGTTCCTACAGGAAAAAAGGCTGGTTGCAGCATTCTCAATTTCAGTTAGCTCTTAGTCCTTGCTTGTACAAAAGACTCTTGTGAGGAAAGAAGATGATATTCCTAAATTTTAGTGTTTTAAAGCACATTTATATATTTAAAAAATAATTTTTGGACTCCGAAATTCAGGTTGAGAGTTTACTGAATTTATATGGTTTTTATATGGTTATATATGGTTTATATGGTTCATTTTATATGGTTAATAGAAATAGTATTGGTATATATGGACTTGTTGCATTAAGATAGATATTTACATTACTTTATAAATTTCCAGTTCAGAAAGTTGCAGTTGGATTCTGCAAAAATTTTATTGGAAAATGTTACATCTTTAACTATATAAGATACAGCTTTTCCAGTGAGTTTTCTTGCATTCTTCAGAACTTCAGAGCAACTGTAAAACATTACTAGCTCCTCAGACACTGTGATCATAACTCCATAATGCTTATCAAACAAGCAAAAAGTGGAAATGATCTCAGCATCTTGGGCATATAGGCATAGCTTATGCCTGGGAACATTGGAAATCTGAAGACTGGACATCTGTTTACAGTTCCTATGAAATATTTATTGTGATTTTTAATTCTGCCACTGCTTTACTGATTCCTTCTCATTTGTTTTTCTCCTTCCAAACCCTATTTAACTCTGCTTATTTAAAGCACAGTGTTTAGCATCAGGAGCTATGCTTCCTTGTCAGTGATATGCCTCCAGTGATCATTGTGCCAGAAATATTTGTGAGCCTACAGAGCTTGTTATAAAGTTGTGATAATTTTTTCTTCACAGCATTTATTACCAAGTTGATTTCCTAGAGATTTCTTATGTGTTCTTTCCAATACAAAAGTTTTATTGCTCCCTTTTTTCTCCCTGCAGAGACCAGCTTACAGTGACGCGAGCATCAGCAAGGATTACAAGAGAGTCATGCTTTTGGAGGTGTTTGGAATGGTGTGGGGTTGGTGTTTTGTAATCCGATGGTGGCTTGCTGTCTTGATTCTGTAGGAATGCTGACTACCGGTTACTGTTTCTGAAGCGCAGTTTACCAGCACCAACTTGAGAAATAATAACCAAATATGGACTTTCCTATCATACATATCTCTGCATTATTCAGTATAACCACATCACAGTCTGGTGTATTAAGGAAACCTTTCTGTTATACTAACAGAAGAGTATGACACTGCTTACTTCCTCTGTGAGCTACTGATGGGTAATTGTGCCTCAGTTGTCAGTCTTTTTGAAATTTTCACCAAATCAAGGAGATCTTTCTGTCTGTAACAGAGAAAATGATTGTCTCCAGGAATTTGAGGTCTATCTTCATCTAATAATGAGCAAAAATCTGAATCCCGAATCCAGATTTCAGCCAATTGCTTTCATCTATAAAGGAAAAAACCCATAATAAAATAAAAAGGGAATAAACAGTGATGCATTACCCTCATTTGGATCTGATAAAACAATCCAAAGAAACTACCATCAGAGTCCTTTAAAAGGCACATTTGATAACAACATCACATACTTCAGTGGAAGCATTCTGTAAAAATATTTTAAAAGCTTTAATTAGATTCTTTCCAGTGGTTTAGCTATTTGATTTTATGTGGTATTTCAGGAGAGATATGCAGCAGAAGCGCTGTTACCTTTTCACTGTATATTCAAAGGCATTTGCCTAAGAAAAGGACAAAAGTTATTTGGACAAACATCTGCTTTCAAAATACAGCACCACTCCCCAAACATATAAGTTAGGTTAAAACAAATACTTCAGATGCAGAAACATGCAGACATATATATATACACACAAATATGCTAGCGATGGAAGTTAACTTAAATCCTATAATAAATGACAGATGAATTTACAGAAGACTGTGATAGAATCTCTGTACGCTTTCTAACTCAATTTAATGATAATATCCTGCTGCTGATCTAAAAGTTAAACTGACAGAAGGCATACCAAGGAAATCAGTGGGAAACAAAACTGCTGCAAGAAAGAAGATGCTGAAATCAATAATGCTGAGGCTGCAGTAGACCAGCCCAACCCAAAACTGATGTCCCTTAGGATGGCAAAGTTTGCTTTTTCCAGACTAAGCAAGGCATACAAGTACAAATTGAATTTGAAATGTGCAATTTTAAGTAGCAAGGGGGACGAAAGACACTAAGCTTAAATGATGAGTGAGAATGTATACAGATACTTCAATGAGCAATCTGCTTACTTAAGTATAAAAACGAAAATAAGTGGGCTAAAGGGAGTATAAGAGCTTTCTGGGGAAAAGTAAAGCAGAGAGCTTACTGTTTTATCACCTTATGCTATATGCTACCTGTGAAAACAATACAATACAGGCCTGTCTAGAACCACTCCTGTGGTCATTTTAGTCATTTAGTTATTTATAACTAAGGAATTTTTCCTGAGGAAAAAACAAATGACAAAACTCTGCATGCACTAGAAACGTTAATATTCATGAAAAGTCAATCCAATACATCTAATAAAATAATTATTAGTAAGGTAGTTCCACTGCTAAGGGAAATACAAACAGTCAGATTTATAATATATGGGTTTAATGAACACTTGAAAGAGTCTAATTCTTAAGTCTCTTAAAAAATAGTCAGCCATCTGCAATTCATGACTTGTCCACTGCTATTTAACTTTTGAGCAGAACCAGAACGGTTCGGGTTGTATTTTTTCTTCATTTTTTCATTGGTAAGTAAAGATAGTGATTAAAAAACTGTTTTGAATGCTGGTGTGTGAGAGAGTATTGTGTCACTACAGTTGTCATGACGTGTATCATGTAGTACAAGGTAGGGATTGCTGTCAGAATGACAGTAGAACTGAAGCCTAAATTTTCATTATTTTCATAGTTCAGTCAAGTTTATCAGGAGAAAATTTGATGAAATAAAGGGCAGCAATGGTAACTCATTATGAAGAAAATTATCTTCAAACACATTGAATTCGGTAAGTATTCCAAATAAAGCAATAGAAACTTGCACTAAACTATTCTTGTCTGTTCCTTCAAAAGCTTACTGGGATTCAGGCTAATGTAAAATCAGTCTGGCTACTAAGTTATAAAAATAATGTGTACAGAATAGGTACCTGGTGTTGATTAGCCTTTAAGATTTGATTTCAAGCTATAGTATGACTTTTCTGGTTAATTATTTACAAATGTTTCCCCTTCCCTCCACAAACTCTTTATAAACAGAAATACAAATGCATTCATATAAGTTGCTCTATCAAATCTTTCTAAACTTAGAATGTATCGCATCAGAGCATGGAAAATTTTATGCATCAAAGGAAAGGAGCTATATAAGGGGAATAATTTGGGGAACACAAACTAGTTTCTTGAAGGAATTTCACAAACAGTACAAAACTCTGGGGAGGAAGGGTAAACTTGAACATTGCCTTAGAAATGAAAGATTTAGCAATTCTTTCAAGAAAGTACATGAGGTAGGTAGATTAAGGGAATTCATCTATTCACATCAGATCTTCAAAATCTGTTTTTTTATTAACATTAAATGCAATAGGCTACTGACAAAATAACGAGTCCTTTTTGGTTCAACTAAAAAATTTGGGGCCCTCAGGACCTTCTTTCAGTGCAATAAATGCTGTAAGTGGCTATAAATCTCTTACTTGACATCTATGTTAATATTATCCTTCTTTCAGCATAAAGTTGAATTTAAGATTTCCAAACTGGGAGTATGAACTAGTCTTTGAGCATACACAAACAAATGAAAGAATTTAAAAAAGAGAAGAGAGGGAGAGGCAATACAGTAGTAACAAATATATTGTTTTTATAGTCTACTGTATATACAGAGGGGAGAAGAAAGAAGGATAGGATGCAACTGCAACCAAGCTTATAAATCTAATACTAATTCAAAAGTGTAAGAGGCATTAGCTACTGTTCTTCCAAATTAAAAATATTAAGGAGGCTCCAAGTAAGTAGAAAAAAGCCTGCTCTCTCATACGTTATCAACGCTACCTGAACTTGGAACATGCCATTGGCCTCAGGCAATACTGGTGTCCACTGAATCCCACCAGCCTGTTCCTGCATAGAGATCAATGCACATAGAAATGCTTTTTGTCCTTGCCACATAAAAATTTTCCTTCAGGCAATAAAAAGGAAAATGCTCTCTGTACTCTATGAAGAAAGCCTAAAGGCCAAAATGCCACCTTTAGCCCTTTTAAACTTTCTATGAACACTTTAAACGTATAATAGGTTTTATTTGTAGCTAAGTCATTTGATATGATGCAGTAGCACTCAAACTAGAACTCCAAGATATTCAATCAGTGCTGGGCACGGGGTCTGGAGTTCAAAAAGTCACCATTACTACTGGATATGAAGGCAAATGGATGGAATACATATACTAAAATATATTTACATAAACATTTATGCATACATACATATCTATACATAGTATCAAATAAAAATAATCCAGTAAAACCTACTGAGATTTACTTACAGGAAAAGAATGTGATTCTAAAGCACGGATAAATATTAAAAAAAAAAAGCATATTTTTCTATATTAAGTGGGCTGACTCAGATGTCAAGTTTAAAGGCTCTTCTCTTAGTAATCAACAGGAGATGAGCTGATTTTCTTTTCTTAGCGCAAATGCCACAGTATACCAGAATTAGAGATAGTTTCTATACAGTTTACTTCCATAAACTGTGATGGAAAGTAGCTCTGTATTCATTCTATATTTCCATGTTCCCATAGAAGGGAAACACCTGAGCCTGGTAGAACTCTTGGAGAAAGTTGGAGGTTTGTCCTTTTTGGAAGAAATTGAATAAACTTGCCACCCAGTGGTCAGGGATAGAAGATTTACTTGCTCTAGCAGATGATGCCAGGACCCCACTCACTGCAGAAGCTGGCACTACAGAACCTACATGCCTGGCATGACTCCAGGAAGTGGCATCAGCCTTCTGTCACACACAGCAGCTGACACATAATCTTTGCAGCAGATACACACACAGAAGAGAACACACAGAGTTCAGAAAAGATTTACTGAAGAAAAAAATATAAATGGGATAGGCCTTGGAACCACAGGGCTCAGATTACAGAAGCGCAGTGACCAGCCCTGACGTGATCAGCCCATCTTCTATCCTCCCACTTCTCTCTCTCTTTTTTTTTTTTTTTTTTTTTTTTT
>NW_024962263.1:37286202-37318009 GCF_019238085.1 Lagopus leucura
TTTTTTTTTTTTTTTTTTTTTTTTTTTTTTTTTTTTTTAAATTAAACAGAACAAAACAAATCAACTTTCCCCCTCTTTTTTCCTCACGCTCTTCCTTCCCTCTGCACACTCAAATACCCTGCATTTTCTGCACCCACCCAGTCTGGTCCCCCTCCAGTTAATTGTATCAGCTGCAAAGTTCATCCTTCTTAGAAATGGTGCCTGTAGCTTATTAGCCAATGAATGAGGCTGGAAGATATTTTTTTTTTGTGGCAGTCTGTCTTCCACTTTACAAGTCCTCCAACAGATAACTCAGTTAGTGTAAACAATCCTAGGTTTTCACATGTTCTCCTAAATTAGCGTAACTGACCAGAGTTGGCTCCTACCACTGCTTCCTTTTCTTGTGTTAATGATTTATGGGCTGGTTCAGCTGGGTGAAGGGATTTCACGAATCTGTGCCTCTGGAAAAGGGGAACAGGGGACCCAAAAATAATTAAAAACAATGGCAATGATCCAAGGAAAAACAAACTAATTTACTAAATATGGTATCGGAATGCAAGATAGCACACTATAATACAATATAATTAGAATCAAAGCTAATAAATCAAATATAATGAGAGTGTCCGAAAGGTGGAAAGGCCTCACAATGAAGTTGAGATGAGACATGCAGTCAGGCAAGCAGCATGGAGAAGAGTCGAAAACTGAAGAGAGAATGTCAGATGACCTACCAAGGCCTTATATCTGTTCCCCCTAAGCAGAAACGATAACAGCACAGCAAAGTCTTTTGGGGAATGTAGTTGTTCTTCTCTTCAGGGACAGGTACCCAGAACTGAAGCATTAACACTTTAACTTCCAGCGCACTGCATGATGTTATGATGTGGAATACCAATAACTAAAAATCATAAAACCATGACACCTTGTTATCCCTTGTTGCCTTGAAAATGGTCCTTCTAGGAGAAGACAGTCTTCTACATCCCCTTACAGACATTAAGAAAAAATTCTTTACTTATTCTTTCTCTTTGTGACGATACTCAAACACTGGAACAGGCTTTCAAGCAAGGTTGATACCCCATGTCTATCAGTGCTCAAGAAGCATTTGTATAATGTCCTCAGTGACATTCCTCAACTTTTGGTTAGCTGTAAAGTAATCAGGCAGTTGGACTTGATGATCTTTATAGGCCCCCTCCAACTATTCCATTCCATTTCGTATTCTATATAAAACACTTATGTATATACAAAAAAAATAATTATAAAAATAACCTCTCTGTTGGGGAATGAATTACTCTGTTTTGCATAAGAGTATTTAACATTCTAGTATGGCAAATGGCTTACAGAGCAGATGCAAAACGGGTTAAAATATTGCATTTTTGAAGCAATATTTTGCTCAAAATGGTCATTGCTCGAGAAATTGTGTGTTTGTATAGAAATTCAAGATCTTTTAATCTTGAAACATAAAAGCCTGAAAAATCAAATATGGGTCATTAGGTGGGAAAAGAAGACATGAGCAGTACAATAACATGATGTTAAGGCTTATTTGGGTATTTCAATTTTAACCTTACAATTTAATACTCATTGATTGAAGGAAAAATTCCTCATCTTCTTCATCTAATCATTAAAATAAAAAATCCT
Source organism: Lagopus leucura (assembly GCF_019238085.1). Taxonomy (NCBI): domain Eukaryota; kingdom Metazoa; phylum Chordata; class Aves; order Galliformes; family Phasianidae; genus Lagopus; species Lagopus leucura. The sequence goes on from NW_024962263.1 coordinate 37,287,811, forward strand.
GCCCTCCAAGATTAGAAAATAATTATGAAAGATGAGGACAAGATGAATAAAAGGGAGTACAGGTCTTTCAGGGCAATCTGTTCTCTGGGTTAAGAGAAAGAATGCCAACACGAAATAAAATTGTTTTATTTCATAAAAAAATGTTGGCACCAGCTATGAAAATTAGAATTTTAGAATGAACATTGAAGATTTAATTTTTAGTTCATTTTTTCTTAAGAAGTAATAGCATAATAGTCTCGCTCTAGGGACTAGGGTAACTCTGAAAGCAAGAAACGAAGAATGTTAGGGCTTTCAGCTTATCAACACTTCATGCTCTTTATTTATTTTATGTTTAAGTCAGTGGCTTTCTGCCACACAGAAAGAGAAATGCAGTAGCTATCAGTAGCTCAAGGGCTGTCAGACTGTCAGACTGCACACCATCTATTACAGGACAGTCAAAGTGACAAGAAAGCCATAGCCTAGCAGAGGGTGAAAGAAAGGAAACTGTAAGAAAATAGTGAATTAAAGAACTTATAAGGAAAAAGAAAAAAAGTTGGTGAGGGATTAAAATAAGTTCAGCAATAGCAGAAATGAAATCAAGAGGCCAAGTATCTCCCTACCAAAAAATGAAAATCCATTTGCAAGAGGAGCAACAGAGTCAAACTTGGTTGTCAGAAGCCAAGAGATTTTGTGCTACTGAAAATATTTGAAAACACACATTCATTTGGTTTGGCTACTGGCTGGCCAACGCTGTTTAAGAGGGCCAGACAAGTGCAATGTGCAAACACAAAAGTCAATTACTTTGTATTTCACATCTGTATTTAATGGTGTATGTGAGTGATTATGTCAGGTTTTGGTTTATTTATTTATTAAAGCCATTCTAACACCAGCAACAAAAATATAGTGGCAGAAATGGAGTTAAGAGGTCAAGTATATGAGTTCACTATCAAATACTGATAGTCCAGGAGCAAGACAGATAATCAAAAAATAGCAATTAAAAATCAAGACATTTCGGGCTAGTGAAAAACATCTGGGTAGTAACTTACTTTTGGAGCTCTATAGCCTCTAGAAATGCTCACTCTCGACTAAGTTCTGTGTTCTTTCATGGTGAAAAAGAAGGTGATGGTACTGCCTTCTACCAGGATACAAACACACTCACAAAAATATTTGTCAAGATATACTTCAGAAGGCAACACAATCAGCTTGCCCTTTCCAAAGATCATTATAGTCTTCAAAAGGGATAATCTCCAAGTGAAGATCCCATTTCCTTAGCTGCTTACCTTCAAATGAGAGTGAGGAGGAGTAGACACTGGGTTCACCCCTTCCAATCACTCAGGTTCATTGCTTGCCCCTGTGCACACTGGATTAGCCATGCCTTCTCACCTGGTACTCAATCACTAGTTCAGGCTGTGACCTATCAATCTTATAAGCATTTCTTATACGTTTCTTATAAGCATAGTCATAATGAATGCACAGGGATCTATCAGGGACCTTGAAGTCAGATCAGTTTGGATTTAATTAAATCACTTAACTTTTTGCAATGTACTAGAAAGTAAAGCAAAACATAAGAATATTTTCAAGCACTGCACCGTATTTTTATGCTTAAATGTGTGAAATTGCCCTTTATTTTTGAACATATGCTTCTTTTTTCCTATATGTTCTTTTGTTACTGTTTTATTTTATTGTTCTTCAAATTCGATATGGAGGTTTGTTTAATTATTCTAGACCATAAACATAATTTTTTACTTAGGTAAGCTCACTGATGATCATTAGAATAATTTTGGGCTGCAATCTCAATTTATGAGATTAAGAAAAAAAAAAAACAAACACTTTTTTGTTTTGTTTCAAGTTTATATTTTGCCTTTAACGGTTGCAAACTAACCAGACACAACAGCTTTTTTTATGACCACGTTTATCAAGTCACAGCTACAACTGAAGTGTTCTTTGAATGGTTTCTCTTCATAAGTCTTTGTTTTTATTTTTTGTGAGTGAATAACTACTGTAGGACATTCTGCTTTCCTGTCCAATTTTATGATTTGCACAATTAAGTTAAGTAAACATGGAAGAGAACCACTTGAAAAAAAGATCACAAATAATTATTTTGACAAGGAAATTGAAAGCAAAAGAGGCTCTATCTTTAATCAGAATTGTCAATTTGATGCACAAGGAGAAAGACAATACATCAGTGCTGTAATAATGACTGTAAAAACTATTTCTTTGAACTGTGTGACCTTTGCAAAGTTATTTAATCTTTTTCAAATACTCTCTCTAGACTCCATGCTGAGGAGAAATGTAAAAAATAAATAACATCTTATGTCAAACCTTGATAAAGTAAAAACATACATTAAAACTATTACCTCTTTTTTTTTTTGGATGCTGTGATCATTTTATTTCTCTTTCTTCCTTTTTTAATAGAAGATTGATATTCATTAAAAAAAAAACAAAAACACAAGATTAAAAGGTTAAAGATTGATGTACAATTTAAACAAAGTAATCACTAAATGCCAGGAAGAGAAGTTCAAGGATTGGATAACTGACAAGAAGAATCAGTAAGATTTATAATTTATACACAGAGCCATAATACGTGAATGCAATAATCAAATGTAAACTACGTATAACAATTGCAAACATTTTCTTCCACTTTTGTTTTGTTATTTGGTTTTTTATTTGTTTTTCTGTTTAGAATGCTGAATGCTAAAGCAATTTTTATGTAGAGAATATTTTCCAAATTCTACAATCTATTCCATGCATTGATATGAATAATATGATAATGTTTGTTGTTATGAAAGGCAAAAGACGTATTTTTTTACAATTACATTAATAACATCTACTGTGGCATAATTGTCTTCCACAACCTATGAAGCAGAGTATGGGAAAATCATCTCTAACTTTTCTTCTGTGATATCAGTACATCTGAGTGCTTTACACATTTTTACATAAGATAAATGAATTTAAATACATTTTTTTCCCCTTCTCCTTTGAGATCTTGACAATTAGCAAATGTTAATCAGTAATCAATTAAAGTGCATTTCCGCTTCATCTCAGTTTGTTCTATTCAAGGAAGAGCTTTTAATCAGATGTTGTATCAAAGATTCCATCACTGCTGCTGTTGACATGCCTTATGAGCTTATAACATCCTGCAGATTGTTCTAAATAATGCTGGATTCTGAAGAAGGAGTTCTGATGACATGCAGCCTGGCCACAATCCCAATGAAATGAGTTGTAGTAATTCTGCTGACTCGAAGAGCTATACTGTTGCTGGAGAATGTAAGCTGAATTTGCAGAATTCTTTGTTTTGGCTCCTTTATGAAAACACATGAGAATGCCTTTATGAATGTCAGCAGAACTGGGCTAATGGTCTCCAGGTTGGGAGATACGGACCAAAGGAATGTAGATCACATCAAAACCAGGAAAAATTGTATGGAATTAGTGTTGCCAGTCACCATATATAATAGCTAATAAGCAAATATACAGGCCAAAACAAGACAATTTGTTTGAAACCACAAAGTAATCCTCACAGGTATATAAAGCTTTAAAAATCAGACATAAAATACATCCTGCCCAAAATTTATGGGCCTTGAAATTACATCCAAATAAAACCACAAAGCAAAAGCTAAAATGAAAATTTAAGCTCATTTCAGTGAGAATAAAAATAAAAAGTAAAAGAGAGTGCTGCTTACAAATTTGAACACCAAACTTTTAGATTTTTAGTTCACGTGGTGAACTGACAACTAGACCAGAGGGCAATATTCTGAACAGCTGCAGGAGGGAGAATAACTCTGAAATACTACTAATAAAATTTGTCTTGCTAAGTTATTAAAAAATGACTTCAGAATCTCAGTTCCAGCAGAACAAAGTCCAGTTATATAGAAGAAATAATAGCTTTAAGCCACCAGTGTTCTTTGATTATCAAGAAATGTCATATAAAATTTGAAGCAATCTGGAGTACATCGTCACTTCTAGAGTTCAGTAACTCAAAAAAAAAAACAAAAAAAAACAGAACTGCATTTCTCACTAAGGTTAAAAGAATAAACATATCACTACTTCTCATGCCTCTTGTGTCCCTGAAATTCTAAGTGGTGGTTAGGGGAGCAAAATCCCTCCCAATGGAGCAAGTCCATGACTACCTCATGAGTCTGAATGTGTACAAGTACATGGGGTCAGATGATATGCAGCCCAGGGTTCTGAAGGAATGGGCTGATGTGGTCGTCAGCTATACCAGGAACTGGACATCCTTGAAAAGTGGGTACATGAAAATCCAATAATGTTTAACAAGGCTGAGTGTGAGATATTTGTCTTGGGTAAGAGTAATTCAAGATATGGTACAGACTGGGAGAAGAAACCATTGAGAGCAGCCCTGCCAAGAAGGATTTGGCAGTTCTGGAGGATGCAAAGCTGAACATGGGCCAGGACTTGTGCTTTCAGGCTGGAAGGACAACAGTGTCCTGGGCTGCATCAAAAGAGGGATGGCCAGCGGGAGGAGGAAAGGTGGTTGTCCCCCTTTACTCTGCCCTTGTAAGGCCCCATCTGGAGTACTGTATCCAAGCCTGGGGCCCCTGGTACAGGAGGGAAGTGGAGCTGATGGAGTGAGTCCAGATATGGGCCATGAAGATGATCAAAGAATTTAAATTCAGGTCTCTAATCCTTTATATTAAGATGTAGTATTTTATATTAAAATATAGTATTTTTCCATATAAATATAGACAGTAATTTTCAGATCACTCCTGATAGCCTGTGGGGAAATTAGGAAATTACATGAACTTTTTCATAGCAATTGTCTTGAAAAAATTTTGTATTACTTGCATTAGTCAGGAGAAAATGAAGATTCCCGAGGCAAAAGAAAAACAAAGACAACTGGAGTGGAACACTAGGTTTAATAAGTACTTTATTTCAGCTGCTGTAAACTCTCAGGCAATTACAAATATTTATAACACCTAATTTTGAGAATGTTATGTTTAAACTAGAACCACTGTGAACAGTTTTGGGCCCCAAGTCTAGCTGCTTTACATAGCTGCAGTACAGCTGCTAGAAAGTTGCCCTAATGACTGCATACCCCTTCAATCCATGAAACAGTGGAAGCTCCAGTGCTTTTTAGCTAACAGAGATTTCAACAGAAAAACTTAGCGTAGGTGTGTTTGTGCATGAGTGCATATTAACATTTATTTAGCACAGAGAAGGCCTCAAGGAAAAATACTGCACAAAACAGCAGTGTAGGTCACTGACTGTACAGGTAATGCAAGTTAAGATTATTTAGTTATAATGGAAAGCACAAAAAGGAATCCCCATTATATTAAAAATGGTTCCAGGAAACATTTAGATTGGATATTTGATAGAACTTTTTCAGAGAGAGTGGTCAGCATTGGAAAGGGCTGTCCAGGGAAGTGATGGAGCTTTAAAGAGACATGTGAACATGGCTCTGAGGGACATTGCTTAGCAGTAAGACATGGTAAGTCAGATTGATGACAGGATTTGATGATCTTAAAGGTCTTTTTCAACTCAGATGATTCTATGATTATATTCCTTTTTCTCCCATGCAACTCCTTTGGTCTTAGCCTGATTTGCCACACACCCAACACTTTGGGCACAGTTAGAAAATTCCTCAATGAGCGCTATTGTACAGGCAGAGAAATGCAAGAATTCTGCACTGCATTTGCTGAACCTGATTTTTAAGACTGAAAAACATATTTGTGCAGGTTCACCAGGAATAGAATCATAGTTATGCTACTCACGTCATGTGCAAAATCTCAGGACAGGTGGTATATTGCTTTTCATGTTCAGCCTGAGCTGCCTAATGCCCCCTCTCTAACTTTGGGTATTACCAGAAACCCATCTGATGCGTACATTTGTACTGAACATGCTTCTTTCTTTACATTTACTGCCTTTGTGGTATATAGTGGTAATAGAATTGATGATCGTCTCTCTTATGACGAGTGAAATAAAGATCAAATATTACTTTATGCGTTACAAAGATTGATGGACGATGGATCTTACGTCTCCAAAGTATCAACTATTCAGTGTGAGAAAATTAGAGGCAACACTGATTATAGCTAGGAGGCTAAGGTATGCTAATTTTTTGGCAGCCTCGTGGCCCAATCATCTCTTCATGTAGTCTTCCACTGCCACAGGCATCTCATCTTTTCAAAGCAGGTCCCATTCACCAGACTGCAACCTGATGTAAAGACAAGACAAAGGAGAGGCACAGCTCTACAAAACCTACCATGAGCATTTCAAGAAAGGGCAGTGAGCAAAAAAATATGAGAAATGAAACCCAAATTTCTTTCTTTTATGCTCACCAGTAGACTTGAATAGGTTGCTTCATTCTCCACATACATATAACAACCCTGCCTTAAAAGATTATAATCAAAATGTCATAAACTCCAAAATTTGGAAATGCCAAATATTTTTTTTCCAACTTTATCATGAAGTGTTTTTGTCTTAACAACAGTCTTTATTATGTGTGCCTATGTATTTTTTTCCTGGAATATGCCTCCTTCATGCAGTATCCAGGATACATTCCTAGAAGAACTGCATTGGAGTATGGAACATAAAAGCTTGTGGCATCAACTAACTTTAAGCCTGGACTAGTTCAGGTGCATAATGCTCCCATGCAGTTTTTTTGATTGAACTGTAAAAATCACAAGAGAAAAGCATCTCGTATTCATCTCCCATTAGTACAGCCACATTCTGAAGGACATGGTGGTCCCAGCTCTGTGTGTCATGGGACGCACATGGCTGCCATGAAACTTGATCTAAGAAATAGAAAGGGAATTTCTACTGTGTCCTGTTCTGAGAGTTGTAGAGACAATCCAGCAAAAAGCTACAAAAATAATTAGGGGACTGGATCACCTCTTATGTAAAAAAAGGATGAGAGAACTGGGTTTGTTTATCTTGGAGAAAACTGAGAATGCTTGTCAATATTTAACAGGCAGGTGTCAAGTGGATGGAACCAGACTTTTTTTGGTGGTGTCCAAAGACAGAACAAAGGGCAGTGGGCACAAACTGGAAAGTTCTATCTGAACATGAGAAAATATTTATTTTGAGGATGAAAGAAACTTGAGCAGAATACCAAAAGAGGTTGTGATTGTCCTCTTCTGGAGATTTTCAAAGCCTGTCTGGATTTCATGTGAAACCTACTCTAGGGAACCTGCTTTATCAGAGGGTAAGTCTAGAAGACTTCCAGATCTCCAAACCCTACAATACTGTGATTCTGTGTAATTTAAAGCTAGTGAAGTGAATTGTAACTCTCAGAGAATTCATATTGCATTAACTAAATTTGAAGAAAAAAAATATTCTACTTGATACATTTAAAATTGCATATTAATGGCATTGTTTCACTGATCATAATGCTAACTTTTAAAGAAGTCACTTACCAAGCCAGTGATTGGTGCAATACCACAGAGGTGGAGAGAATTAATTCACTAGAGTTATGCTAACTTACATCAGCCATCTATAGGATTTCTTCAAAAGCATGTATATGTAACAGTACATTTTTCTGGTACGGAATTTTTGTTTCAAACATTTTAATTATTTTATCACATTAAATATTTATAACAAAATGTCACATCTGTCAAACATGTCAGTCTAGCATATTTTACTCATGTACATTATATCACCTTTGAAATAAGATGATGTCCATGCAGAGTCTTGTTTTGTCCCAAGTCCATTCAGCTTTATTTCTGAGCAGAAATGACAAAAAAAGCAATGATACTCTCTTAGACACTCACCATCATTCAGTGTGTGACCTGAAATAAAGCTGATAGATAGAATGGCTGTTGATGGGTAAGTGCCCGCTGCAAACTAGAGTATCCTCTATTTTGTCAGCTATTTGATTTATTTTCAGCTTGTTCAGAACCTACATAATAAAATTTTCTGTCAGTCAGAATTCACTAAATTAACCACAGGCACTTTGGAAAACAAATGGGTGTGCTTAGCTATACTTCTTTCTGTTCTCTGGGAACAGCAAAGAAAACTTATATTACTGGAACAGGATTTGTCTCCTTACAATGAAAAATTGTGCTTGTTGCTGTTTGTGGCAGATTTTTTCTCAGTTATATCACCTTCAGTGCTCCTGAAGTGAAGGATGAATCAACTTAGAACAAATGTAGATTTGTATTTTTAAATCTCTCCCAGAACAAACAGGCCATAGTGTTGAAAATGTTCCTACACAATTAAGAATTGGAGTTTAGCTGATATCCTGTGCTGTGGCTTGGACATCTTTCTTTAAACCCTTTGTAAATCAGTGTCATTCCTTCAGAGTTGACTGAGTGCTGACAGCCTATACTGAAAAAAGTATCATAATTATTATTGTATCTTAAAGCAGCTGTGCTTCCCTGACAGTACTTTGGATGATGATTAATTTCAGGCTTAAGAAACATGTTCAATATTAGAAAAGTGTATGCAGTCATGCCTTCACCCGGATTATTGTGCAGACTTCACAGAATATATTTTTATCTGTACAGTCCTTATAATAAAAGCTACAAGAGAACATGTCCACAAAACCTTAGAAAATGTGGCAACTTAAAAAATTCAGTTCACTCCATGTCTGTTTTCTCAAAATGCTTTCATTATTCTGTTAGCTAATCAGAGCTGTGAGATTTAGACAACTGCAGTAGAGCAAATGAGAAAGCCATACACTGATTAATGTAAATCCCTGCACATTTCTTGGCTAGTGATGGTTGCCTACAATTCAGAGTGTGGACATTTGCATACTATAGTAAATTACTAAGACAGAATTGTGCTGTCATTATGCAAATAGAAGTGCAAGAAAATGAGTGACTGAGAAATAAGTATACCCACCATGCTGTAAAGGTGAATTAGGAAAAAAAAAGTCATCCCTGAATTCTGACTAGCTGAAGCATTACCAGTTTGAAACAGAATAAGTAGAATATACAGAAACATGAAATAGGGAAAGGGGAGGCAGAGTCTGTTACAGTTTTCAGAGGCTTTCCTAGAAGTTATTTTTCTGCCAATATTCATATTCCAAAAAGTGTAGAGCAATTTTATACCTTATAAAGATGTCTGGGCTCTTAAGTGAGCATTGAGTTCTGAGATCCTTAAATGAAAAAACTGAGCTGGAAGCCTTAGATACAATAGCAATGATAATTAGCATTAGAATTATGCTAAAAATAATTTATTTTATCTATGCATCTGTGTAAGTTTTTTTGTTTTTGTTTTTTTCCCTGAGGAAAATTATGTTTTCATGACATTTGGAAATTATGTTGACTCTCAATTATCTTTTGAACTTAGATATGTTCATTCTGGATACAAATATTATGGAATGGATCAAAGTATATCATAAAAATGCGTCTTGTTCTTTGTTTATATGCCATTTAGAGCTCATTGCATGACACAGTAAGGTAAACATTCACAATGTATTCCAGATGCTTTAATGTGAAGTGGACCCTGCTCATTTCAGTTCAAATTGTGTGGTAACTATCGCTAAGATGGTATCAAATCATGATACATGATATGATGAAGGAATCTAGCAAAAGAACAATTGTGTTAACTTCTGAAGAGGATTTGCAAGACATTTATGTAAAATTGTCATAAGGCAAGTCTGTTGCTTTAGAATACATCAGTGATATGGTTCAGTAGACTCAGATTTGGTTTGAAGTTGTCTAGCATCGAGATACTGGGACTTCAAGCACCTCTGTTTCTATGTTTCTGGGGTTATTTCCTGGAAATGTTGATTATTTCTTCAGGAGAGATATTGAACCATATCCCTAGACACACTAGCAAGCAATAAAATAAGCTGCTCAAGAACAATGTGGAGAAACTCTAGATTTCTGCTGTTGACATCATTGTTCACATCCTGTATTTTCTGTCCAAATTGCTTTGTTTTTCTTTTTTCACGTTTCAAAATTGTAGTCACAATGTCTATGTTAGTAGCTACAAGATGTTACAATTTTTCTTTGCTAGAGTTGCTATCCTATGCCATGTTCTAGAGATACTCTCACATTGTATGCATATACAGTCCTCGTTTAATAAGCATTTTGTTGTGTAAAGAATTTATTCTTTTGAAGACAGAGCATACACAGTCTGGGCTCCAGCAGGAGAACATAGGGATGAGTTGAGACAGCTGAAGGTGTGTGCATTTGGAATAGCATCCACAGAATGCCATCCATCATATAGCATTGCTGCTGTAAGGCAATGTCATGACTGCAGCGGGTCACAACTGTTGGGTATCCACTTTGCTGTCATTATAGCACTTTACTTCTCCAGTTTTCCTTATGTTTTCCAAGAGAAAATGGTGATACTAAACAAGCTGTTGTCAGAAGCAGTACTTGCAACTCAAATGTCAGTGTGTGGGACCAATAATACTTTGAAAAGCAGCAACAAAAACTGGAGAGATATTAAGAAGTGGCTATTCCTCCAAAAGCCCTGGTATAAAATTCACAAGGCAATATCAGAAATTTAAGCAGTGTTCTATTTCAGCTGCAGAATTAGAAGTTGGAAACAGTAAGGAAATTTAAACTAACAGCAAGACAAATGTGTCCTTAGAGAATTTCAGTTGAGGTCGTTGGAACTATTCCAAGATAGATTTTTTCTTATTGTCCATGAAACTTAAAGACATAGCCACGTGGATAATGATGAGAGAAGTAATCACTAATTTCTGAAAGCAAATGTGTAAGAACATCAAGTAAAAGTGAGAATGGAACAACTGTAAGGAAAAAAAAATAGAGACAGATGTTGAATATGAGAGGTTTAATTCCTCATCACATATCTGTCTGCTCTACACTGATGGCCAGAGTTTATTACATGAAATGGGGAATACGTGAAATCAGGTACTTTTATATTTCCATTTTGTAGCTTTACATTAGCCAACAGTGCAACTATTACTTTAAAAGGCTTAAAAAAAATGTATATGCTGAAATACCTCTCTACAACATTTATAATTTTAATTGTACTCAGATGAAAGTCATATAAAAAAGCATACTTGCAATCATTGAAGAGAATCTGCAGTCCACAATCAGAAACAATACATGTTCAGCTATCCAGTTTTTCTTAATGCAATTATGACATGATGAAGTAAGATGAATTCTTAAATATTGACCTTTAAACCATGTGACAATACAGTGCTTCAGTTCTCTATGAGAACTCTATATGAGTTATGTGTGTTTTTTTTAAATTACTTGCGCTACCATCTTGCTTTACTTATTATTTGTTTAAATATATTTGTATGAATTAGAATATGATGAATAAAGTATTCTAAATAAATAAAGTATTCTAAATTATCAAAATCAGACTCCTGGCCTAAAATATTCCCCTCTCATTTTTCTGTGTGTGTGAGTTTGGTTTTCTTTTTGTTAAATTCAGTCTTGAGATGGCTTTCTCCCAATTTTTGATAAGCAGCTTGGATGGAACAGAAGACTAAGAAAATGCGGTGTTTCAGGTAAAAAGATTATAAATTTTTCATGTATGGTTGTCATTTCATCCCTTTGAAAGAACTTTCAATGCATGTTGAATAACGTTAGGGCAGTGAGCCATGAATAGCTTTCCTGCAATGGAGGCTGTTTTTCCTAACAACATATTGGATTCATTCTAACATGGAAAGTTTAAAAAAAAAATATTGTATTTTATTCTCAGTGCTACAGAAATGTTTGGGAGAGGGTAATATGCAATATGAAGAAAGAACCACAGTGATTTCATAAATACTTCTATACAGTACTCTGACATTTCAGTTAACAACAGTACATGGTATTCAGATAATACTGAAGTCTAGGGAACTGTACAAGGTCTCTAGGTTGAGCTATAGAAAAGAGAAAAGTAAACGGCAGTAAAATAGACAACTGCAGAAAAAAACAGGTAAATTTCTATTAGGACACTGTGTAGGAATACTGTCTAAGGAAAAGTGAGAATAAACTTCCACACAGCATTGCTATAAACAACTTTGAAGCTAGAAATATTAGGCTTCCTCTGACAGCAAACCGTGAGGTTTCTGTGCCATATTTACAATTGCAAGTTAGAGAAGAGAAGCCTTCAAATAAGTGAAGATTGAAAGGGATGTTTTGTATTAGCAATTTCATGAAATGAAGGTTTGTCCCATGGGTAAAACGTAATTATCATCTTGCACAAAAAGGACCACTCTCTGTCTAGCACTATCCATCCATCATGTTTGTTATTGATCCTTCTTTTAGAGAAGGGATAGCAAAAGCAATCTAATACCCTACCTTAAAAAGATCTGGGAGATGAACTGATGGCTCAATGGAATTAAAGTCATGTCAGCCTACTTCCTCACAGAAATTCTCTGCATTGACAGGGCATTCCCTTTATTCCTCAATAAATAAATAAATAAATAAATACATACATACGTACATACATATGTATTAAATATTAAAATATTAAATACATAATAGTATTGAGACTGGCTAACCTCAAAATTCCATCAGGTCAATAGTATCTTTCTAGAGGATGATTCAGAAGGCTTAAGTTAGAAAATTTTTCTGTTAGGTTATGTATATCTCACTCGTAGCATTTTTAAAATAGAGTTTCTATGCAATACATAAGCAGATATAGTAAGCAGATATCTGAATGCATAAGAATGCATTTCCATATTGACAAATAATGCTTCAATAATTACACAGACTCAGAAAATTCCCAAAGGCTTAAATTATACTTTCAGTTTGTACTACGGCTGGAAATGTTTTTGAATTGCTCCTGGCTTGGCTTTCAGTCAGCTGTTTTTCCTAATCATGGAAAATAATGAGAAAGGACCTACTTTTCCATGCTCTGCAATGCCAATGCAAATGACCAAGAGTAGAAGTATCAAGAATAGATAAATGTTTACATTTTCAAATACAGCTTTCTCTTGCTAAGATGTTTGCATGATTTTTATTGCCTTACTTATTGGGAGCCCATGTTGTTAGATAACAGCTTTCTCAAAAGCCACTATCTTTGATCAAATTTTTGTTTTGCCAGAGTCTACTGAAAGTGGTTTCTTTGGTTTCTCACCAGGTGAGGACAGGGCCAAAAGAAACACTTATCTGAGTAGGAGAGCTCAGCACTGTTTTGTATTGCTAGTAATGATCTGAGTTGACATGAAATGGAGAGAAGGTGAAGGGACAAATTTCATCCCTTGAGGAGCAAGGAAAGAGGCTGCCATTCTTGAAAGCAGTTTACCCCTTAAGTGGCTTAAACCTCTAAAATATACCCATGACCACAACCACCCTGACTGGAAAAGTAGCACAGCGAGCTGCAGACAATTCAGGAGACTCCTAAATGTATTAAGAATAACTTCTAAGCCAGGCAATAGACTGCTTCAGCAGGAGGGATGCAATGCTGGATCTCTTGCTCACCAAAACAGTGAACTGATTGGTGACATCAGAATTGGATGCTGCCTGGGCTGCAGTGACTATGTAATGGTTGCATTCACACTCTTGAGGGATACTGGATAGGCAAAGAGTAAAATCCGGATGCTAAGATTTAGCTAATTTTAGGAAAGCCAAGTTCCAGCACTATAGGGCGTTAGTCAACAATACCCAATGGGAACCTATCAAAGGACAAGGGAGATGGCAGGTCTGTAAGGAAGCTATCCTTAGAGAATAAAAGCTCTATCCCCAGGTGGATGAAATCAGAAAAGGAAGGCAAGAGATCAGCATGACTTAAGTGGTAAAACTGGAGAGCAAGAAGAAAATGCACAGGCAGTGGAAGCAGGAACAGGTAACCTGGGAGGAGTATAGGGATGCTGCTAGGCTGTGTAGGGATGGGATAAGGAAGACTAAGGCCTAGCTGGAACCTAGTTTGGCAAGGAGAGCAAAGAGCAATAAGAAAGACTTCTATATGTACATCAATCAGAAAAGGAAAGTCCAGTAGGGCATACCCTCACTAGTGAACAATACAGGCAAGTTAGCAACAAGGGACCAGGAGAAGGCTGAAGAATTCAACTACTTTTTTGCCTCAGTCTTCATTGGTGACTGCTCTACATGCAGTTCTTGAGTGTATGGTTTGGAGGGCAGGTACCAGGGAAACAGTGCTCCTCCTGCTGTAAGTCAAGATCAGATTCATGACTGCCTGAAAAACATCATCCATAAGACTATGGGTCCCAATGAGATGTATCCCTGAGTCCCAAGGGAACTAGCTGACATAGTTGTCAAGTTAATGAAACTTTAACAGTTTCAAGGGAATGAAGTAGTTTTCATAATCAGTATAATTTCTTAAACCTTTTTGGAAAACCAATAAACTAATGTATAATGAGGAAGGATAACTCAAATAATGAGCCAAAAAATACTACAGATATTGCAGTCTACAAGGTCTTTCCTGAATATACAAACTTAACCTGGGTATCTGCTAAAAGGGACTCTCATTATTCTGTTACACTCAGGAGCGATCACCATTACAGTGAAACCTTGCCATCTGTTTAATCATTTTTAATTCATGTAGCAGAGACAGTGTAATAGAACAATACCTTCTGCTTCCTATCATGAAAATGCTATCCAGAAAAAAGGCTATGAACAGGGCACAGAGGAAAGCATTAAATTCTGAATTAATAAACAGGTTTTAAGCATCTTATGTGTTCATGTCAAAAGTAAGGAAGGAATAGAAACGTCCAATGAATAGTCTTGGGAGAAAAAAGAGAATTGTATTACAAAAGTCTGATGTAGTTTGGCTTCACAGACTTTAGTGTAATGGAGAAATTCTAGATGCTCCAGCTGAAGACATATTCCACAAATGAATGTAGCATATGAAACACAAATCATTTTTCTGTCTCCTTTTAAATTCTAGAAGGTTGAGAATATTTCAGAAATCAATCTGTGATCAGTACCTTCTCTAGAGAGACAGATTTCCCATCAGGTGAATGCTGAACTCTCTTTAATAGAAGATGAAAAGGGTATAATACTGTAATTCCTCCTGATTTATGGTTTTACCATTAAATAAAACAGAAAACAGAATGGGATCATTTCCACAACACTGTTTTCAGCATGCTCCCTATGGATGCTTGGCCAATGACAGTCAGCATGCCCTCAGGCATTGCCCTGATGCCAGCCAGGAAGAGCCTGAGCCAGGGGAGAGGCTGAATACAGCTGAAGGAGAAAGAGTGTGGGTACCTGGCTGCAAGCGATGCTGCCCCATTTGGCCTTTCAACCACGTGTAAATGTTTCTGGAATGCTTTGCTTAGAGAGATGCTGAATTAGGGTCAGTCCTAATCAGTTCCCCAGAGCATGTACAAATTAAAGATGTTGTGCAAAACACAATGTCCACTTGTCACTACGTGACTGATAATAAGTTTCCAATAGGCTGCCTAAACCTACAGAAAAACATATTCAAGCATGTTGTGGTGTGTGTTAGTCTAGATGCTAGGCATAGGAAATTAGAGGTCCTTTGCTCTGGAAAGTAGGTTAAGGTGTGCTCAAAGCCTAACCTTCATGCTCTCTGTACAGGTGGATAACGATAAACTTGATCCTGAAATATTGCCAGTCTGTCCCCTTGATACACATTTGTCCTCAACTAGTTTGCCAGATTTTCTGGAGGATATGCTATCAATAATTCCTGAAAAGCAGTCTGGTCAATCAATAATTAAATTCACACATACCCTGTCAGCACCAGTGTCCTCAATTCTATTTAAAAATTGTTCCACTTCAGGCTTTTTGCGGCTAAAGAAATGTAAAAGAATACATACATTTCTTATTCTGCTTTCAGTTTTGCTAAGATTTTTTCCCATCTTTTCTGTTAAATGAAGACTCTTAGTGTAGCCAGGACACATCTACACACAAAACAAGAGAAACAGGATCTGATTTTCCTTCACTTCATGCGCTTAATGTTAAAAAAATAAAATTACAAATGTCATGGTTCTATGTTTTTTGTTTTTGTTTTTTTGTTTTTGGGTTTCAGTATTCCACATCAAAACATCATGTAGTGTACGGGACATTAAAGTGTCACTGCCCCAATCCCAGCTACCTATCCCTGTACATTACAGAAGTCACGGGATCTGGCCCTTCCGGGTGGGGGGGGCGCTCTCTTGCTGCCTGGCAGTGGGTGCTGGAGGGTGCTTTCCTGGCCGTTCCAAGCTTTTCAGGTTTGAATCGGTCCCGGGAACTCTCTCTCTCTCATCTTGTCTGATTTATTAATCTCAATTGCAATTAAATTGTATCTATTGTGTTATCTTGTATTCCGATATTATAGTAAAATAAGTTTTCCTCCATAGATTATTGCCGCTGTTCTTTTCCTCCCTTCCTTCCTTCCCATTTTTGTGGGACTGGGGTGGGGGGGGGAGGGCAGAGGCCTGTCGCCCCTGTCACGGACATAGATTGATCTGGTCAAATCCGTGACAACAAAGCAATTTATTAAATTCAGGTTTGACACTTCTTAATGAAAATATAATGAATGAGTGACAGTGACTATCAGCTCAGAAAAAAAATTTAATTTTTAAATGCAGTTAGAAAGAACTAAAAGAAAAATCCTCAAAAATGGCAGCACACGATATGAATATTTCTTCTTATTTTATCACCATACCAAACAAACAAGTAAAAATATCATGTTTGAACAAAAGAACTGCCAAAATGTGGTAAATGTGTATAATTTAAACCTTTAAAGCATATGCACTCTGCATTATTTTTCATTTTCATAGCCATAAGTAATAATTGATTCAAAATGGACAATTCTGGATTCCTCTTTACTGAAAAATCAGAACAAATCAATACTACTATTTATGCAAAATATCCTGATTTCAATCTTCCACAAAATTACAACGTGAACTTTACCAATTATGTACCCCATCCATTGATTCTCTAAGTTATGTGCTTCACGTCTCAGATGGAAAAAAGCCTGGAAACCAACTGTCTTTATCTATGTAGCTCTTCTGACTTTTAAGAATTTTAAGAGGCTGCTTAAGAGAAATCATGCTGATGTTGAGCAGTTCAGATAATCCGTACCATAGCATTTGCAAATCAGATAAACATAATTTATGATAATAAAATAATAAAAAATAATAATATTTTAGTGAAAAAAAGCTGAGTATTCAGATTTGATTTATACAAATTTATGAATTGTCAATGAATTCAAGTAACACAATATTTAGTAGCCACACAGCTAGCTGATAAGGAGATGACAGATTGGAATATTTCATTATTTATATAGAATACTTCAAAAATCATTACAGTACCCTCTGATTATTTGTTTGTTTATTTGTTTATGGATTTTGCTTTTGCTATGTTTTGTTTCCTGGGTTATATACTGAAGAATAAGAGGAGAAAATAAAGGTTTCCACTTACTTTTTTTTACTGCCAACTGATTGCCTCTAAGTGCATTAGGTGCCAAAAATAAAAATTTGACATAATCACCAATGGACTTTTAAGATATCAAACTTATATAAGATTATTACTCTGCAATGCTTCATGTACAAACCAACGTAACCAATTATCACTATTGTCTGGGACCCACACTGAAGAGGTTGTCAGTTTGCTCATCATACATAAACAGCTTTGAAATACCATTGATGTATTTAATAGCATACTACTTTTATGATTGAAAGAGAATAATTCTGGATTGAAGTGTAAAAATATCTCAGAACATACTGTAAGCATTGATACACTACATAAATGCGTTAAGAAAAATGGCATATCTACTTATATATTCAAATATTCAAGTATTGCAATATCACTAAGGAGTAAATTTTATCCAAAGAAATTGAAAGAAAAGAGCTATCTATCTAGAATGATTTGCATCAGCTATGACAGAACGAAAAAAACTTCTTCCCATTTTCTTGAACTTTGAGGAAATAACTCACAATGATTTATGGCTCAAAATCACGGCTCTCTCTCAAAATTTATCTCTGGAGTGCTATTAAGACATAAATAAAAGTTGCTTAGTATTTTTTAAAAAGTAAACAAAGTTTTCCTTATACTACAATTCTGTTTTTTCTTGGTCATGTTCCAAACCATGGTAGGTTGTATCTTTTTCTTTCATTTGCTGCTTTTGGGGTCATTTTTTCATTTATTTTTCAGCTTGATTCAAGTTATTAAGTTTTATAAGATGCAGTCTCGGCAACTCTTCTATCACTGTGGATAAAAACATATAAAGTAAAATTCTTCAATGATAATTTGCACTTTCTGTGAACACTTCAATAAAAGCACAATATGACTAATAAGTTATTTTCAGGAGGAATATATTTATGACTTTGAAGTCAATTACTTTTAATTACATAGTCAACTTTAGTCAACTGTAACTACCCAGTACTGAGTCAAACATCCATTATGTGACTAGTTTGCTAGTATTGATTTGGGCTTGAGATATATTCTTACTCATGCTATTACATCTCTCCTTTATGTGATTAATGGCTATGTTTACTTTCCGTAGCTTTCTGCTTCCATTAATCCTATTTTATTTCTCAACTCTCTGGGCTCAAAAGACATAGGTTTTTCTGTAGGAGAATTAACTCTCATCAGTCCCCAAGTAAGACTTCTTGAGAAATATCCAAAAGGGATCTTACTGCTGGAAATCAAGACAGATCCACTACTACATGAAAATCTTGCAGGAAACTATGCAAGATCAGTAGTTCACTCTGAGATTTACCTTTAAGAATGAAATTGTGGTACTTCCCTAAAAAGGTGCTTAAGTAGATTAAAAAAAAAAGCATGCTACTTAGAATCCATTAAGAGATCTCTAGGATTTTAAAATATGCAGAAAAACAATATAACAACAGAAACATTTCGTAGTACATTGTAATCTTTCCTTCAGCCCAAGATTACTAAAAAGAGTACATATATAACAAGATTTCAGAGAATGTAGTTCTCTGAAAAGATCTTCTTTTACATAAATATGCAAAACAAGTGTCTGCAAACAAAGAGAAGTAAAAATGAACAGTAACAGCAGATTTACAGAGCTAACAAGCAATAAAGCCTTCTTGTTAGCCTAAGTACACTTCCAACTCAACATGTGTTTTTTGCTTTCCTTTTTAAAATTGAAGGTAAGAATGCATTCTGATCTTGGTGAATAAACTATCAAATTTTAACACCAGAAAATTGCAGTAGATGCAATAAGATTTCATGTTTTCCTTTTATACATCCAAACAACTTTGCTTCTTTTGTATTCAGTAAGTTAGTTTTTGCTGATTAAGTTTTTCATGATACAGGATTTAATAATCAAATAAAGCAAAATATTTCAAATCTTAAAGTTATGTCTCTTAAATTCTGTGTGGTTTTTGATACCAATGAATAAGTGTAATGTACAAGGAGAAGCTGCTAAGTCCATTTGTATTTTATTATCTGACTGCGAGGACAGCATTCATTTATTGACAGAAACATACTACGTTGTATATGTATCATAGCATTTTATTTGATGTGTTCAGTGATGGACAATATGTTAATATTTCTTCATTTTAGAATCTTTTACTAGGAAAATATTCAAAGCTTAAAAGAAAAGTAGCACAGTCTCTATTTGTCCTTTTCTTATATTCATTTTCTTATTTTCAAATGTTAATAACTTTAAGAATTATTTTATTCAATCTCAGCATAAGCTTATTTATTGCCATTTTCTAATTACAATCAATTGGCTTCTGAAGTGGATTTGCCTGTTCATGATTAAAGCAAGCAACTGAATCATATCTTCACTAGAGAACGGTTATTTTTGTTGAACACCATGACAACATCTCTTGAAATAATCACTGATTTTTAGATCTTTTTTGTCAAGTTAGACAAATTATTAATTTGATTTTGATTTCGGTTGAACAACATTCCTTACCTTCTCCTTGGAGTTATACAATAAATGCTCTGTTCTAGAAGAGGGCATTAAAGAATCTCTGCAGTGCCTGAGAAATTGTTACTTAGTGGTATATTTTTAATTTAGTATTTGAGGATTTTTCCCATTAAATTGAGGAAAATAGGTTCACGTTACCCTTAAATGAACTTTTAATGTGATAAGATTTATGCACAAATTCGTTGAGGCAACAGGAGTTAGAAGATAAAGGTAGATTTTGTGGAAAAAAAAAATAAAATCACAGCTTTTAATTAAACTCTGATATCTCTGTCCCTCCTGGAGACGAAGCCCAGGATTGTTCAAATGCACTTAAGACATATTCCAATGTTCACTTGATGGAGCAGAATAAGAACACATTCTTTTGAAATATATGTCGAAAAGTGTTTGCAAAATACTCTAAAGGGAAGCTGAAACATCTGTCAGAAAAGAAGCATTTTATTTAGGAAGGAGGATGCATAAGACAACATAAGCCTTATTTCTATATCCACTACTAGATGACCACTAAAACTTGTTAATCATTCTTTCCTATCTCTCTAATCTTTTAAATGTTTTTGCACCAATATGAAATAATAAAAACATTTGTTGCTTTAACTAAGATGTAACAGAATTTACCAGCTGTGAAAGTTATCTGTAGATCTTTCTGTATTTGTTATTTGTTTGTTAAACTAATTGACATGCAATGTACACAGTATCATCTGTTTTGATAAGAGAATAACAATATGATTCTATTTATTTATTTAGTTATTTATTTATTTATTTATTTATTTATTTCTAGAAGCATTCCGCTATTTTAGACACCAATCATTCCCTCTGAGAGATTGAGGGTGGCTCAACGGTTTGAAAACAGATCTAGAATAAATTTTCCTGATAATTTTTTTCAAATTTTATCCTTACTGACTTTGAGCCAGTCCCTCCTTCTGCACAAATATGTGTCTTCTCTGCTCACCAGGGGAATGTGAAGGTGAATGGATGGGAATATCATTACAGAGCAAATATCATAGATGTACATTTAAGATCAGGAGATATTCTAGTGTTATGACAAAAAGGTCATAAATCAACATTCTCTGACATTCATAACTGCAGAGAAGGCAATTATGTATTATTATTTCTTGGGTTTCTTTCAAGTGACTAATTTACAGGTATGCTTCTTCACAGAGACCTCTGAAGTTCTCTGTGTAAGTAGTTGCTGAAATAAATATGTTAGGCAGTTAACAGATGCAGATTTAGCTGAATTTGCATAGGGAACAGGGAGAAATTATAAAAAACTAAAGTGATTTGTCAGATTATTGCACTCTTACAATAAAACTAAAGCACCACTATTAAAAAGAAAGCACTTGAAAGTAAAATATGGTCAATCGGGTGATTACAAAGAATCGTGGGATACCAAGCGTTTCTTCATGAGAAAGAAAACATACTGCATAATTATTCTGAAATACACATTCTAGAATAGGTCCAGTGATCTATTTATTGCAACCATGAGCACTGGAATAGCCAGGTATATCACACCAACTGCGTATTATAATACAGTGAAGTGAAGGACAAACATGTACTAAAGGTTTATACAGAAGTGCAAGTCAGATCAGCAGAAAGTATCTCCTAGCTATTTAACTAGCTGTTGATTTCCATCAATATCCTTATTAGTCGGGCAAGTTGTTACTATGATGATGTTCTCCAGTATCAATTAAGCATTATTTGTTTTTCTTTCATGTTTACAGACACAGAAGGAAAGATAAAATCTTAGTTTCCTCAGTAACTCATGGAATTGTTTGACTTGGCTTTAGCCATAGATAGTACTGTAGGCTTAAAGAAATTTTTCTAAATTGCTGAAACCCTAGAGTTTTATCTCTAAAAGACTGTTATTTCCAATGGCTTGTCAGAGACAACAAAAACTGTTTGTCTGTAGAAGTTAGATAAAAACTTTCATCAGTAAATTGTTTTCAGACATTAGTATATTTTCAGGTATTTCAGTGCAACCATAGAAGTACATTTGGCTATTACAGCATTTAAAAATCAATAATTATGCACATTCAACTGCTATGGCCCACACTAACATTTTCATTATGTTCATTACATTCGTTATGTTACACAACGGGATGTCATGAAATTGTTCTAACTCCAGCAGCTCACAAATTCCTAGGCAAAACATGATTCTTATGTAATTGTTAACCTTTCATGTTTTTCATTCACAAATTTTATAAATCCTTAGACACTTAAATCTAATCAAAATTTAAATGAGACACACTGTATTCACACCAATTTCCACAGCAAAGATACTAACTATGGAAGTAATAAATTCTTTTTTTCTATGGTCCTAAACAAATTCAATTAAAAAAAAAAAAGAAAAAGAAAAAGCAACTACAAAAACAATGAAGCAGATTTAGGAGTTTGCAGTAAATTAGTAGGGAGAGAAATGTTAGATTTAACTACAACATGTTACTCTGGCAGAACTAGTGAAACTGAGAAATAGTTATTTCCCATTGCTGTGTGAAAAAACAAAATAAAAGAAAGGGACAAGGCAAAAAGCACTGACTTCCATTCCAGACTCACTGTCTTCACAGAATCAACTATGAAACTCCCTCCTTTGCCATGTAAATTGTACTTTTTTTTCCCCAAAAATTAAATTATGGGCTACATCAGTTAGAATCCATCTTTTGCTTTAGAAGATGGCAATTAAGACAAAGGAGAAGGAAGAACAAACTGCAAAATATTCTAAGCTGGTGAACAATGACACATTTCTACGGTCCTTACTGAAAATGTCAAATACATAGAAAAAGTGCATGTAGTGTTTCAATGTATGTTGCATGTACTTCCATTATTTAATTTTCCCATAAGTCTTATGAAGTCATTAAGTATTTTGCCCCTTCATTTCCTGTTAGCCTTGTTGCAGCAGGTAATGTCTCATGTCTTCATTCGCTGTCTTGGTGGAATCTCCAACAACATACAAGGAACTTTGCCTGGTCCCAGATTCTGAGCTCATTTTCTTCTGTCTCTTTAATCTGAAATGAAATTGTTTTTTTTTTAAAAAATGATGAGAGCACTAGGTGGAAAAGCCATTTCAAATTTAAAACAATTGCAGATCAAATCTCTTCTAAGAAAACATTACTGGGGGAAACCTGTAGAATTTAGATGAGATGCAGTCTTACAGTATTGTTAACTTTTAGTATGGCCTGGATATTTTTCGATTGATTCTTCAATTGAAAAAAAAAAAAAAAGAACAAGTTTTTAGAGCAATTACTTGAATTGTCTTTCACAGGGAGAAGCAGGTTACACTTGCTTGCTTCCCTTCTGATGATTCAAGCCATTATTTATTGATTGACAGTTCTGAACTGCAATATTATTGATATTCAGTATACATTTACTGCAGTCACATCTGACTCCTGAGTTGCTAGTGTTTTTTTTCTTTTCTTTTCTTTTCTTTTCTTTTCTTTTTGTTCTTGTGTGTGTGTGTTCTATTGGAAGAAAAGAATGTTGGGAACAGTGCAAAAGATCAAATATATTTTCAACCTCTCATTTCTAGCCACCAGTTCATTGCAAAGGCCTCACATTACACTAATAACAGAGGGGAGAGTTTATTTACAAAAATATGACCATTATAAAATTCATCATTAAAATATGGCTATACTAGAAATATATCACTTTTTATAAATCTTCTTTTGATAGACCACATTCTCAATAACAACTTGTATCAGAACAAGAATATTCATTCAAGTTGGGCACCAAAAACATCTGTCAACACTCAGAGCACAGTAAACGAGTATTCAATAGTTCTGCACAGAACAACAGATTTATCAAGACTTACAAGCTCAAGCATTACCCAGTGTAGCTACACTACAAGCCAATTCAAGAAGACTGCAAGTAAGAGCAAATAAATTCTAGCAGACCTAAATTGTTTCTTTCTGTTACTACATAGGTCACTCAACATGGTCACTCAGGCCAACTCAACATGGCTTGTTTTAACTTTGCTGCTGCCACTGCTGAAGTACCCACTGCCTCACTGTGCTCACATTCCCTTTTTGGTCTCCATAAATGTTCAGCAAGCATCAATGAATGTCAATGGGTGACATTTTTCCACATGGAGGAATTCAATTACACATTTTCCTCTGTACGCAATTCCATGTTAGACACCAATTTGTCAGACTACTCCTCTGCTGCCATCTGTCACTGCAACAAAATGTAAGAGAGTACTGGCTGGAAGGTTCAACCTCTACTGCCATACCACCAACACATACCTCTGATGTCACAAGCCAACAGGATAAAATAGAAGATATTACTTTCAGAGTTTCACTTGTAATTTTTATCTCATCTGTAATTAATCGAAAATTTCCTGTGTTTTAAATTTAAAGGTATACATCTCAGATTCTGTCCATATAAATCTCTGCACTTCCATTGAAATTCTATCACAAATTTCTGTGCACTTCCTATGGTTGTTTTGTTTTTTTTTTGTGTGTGTGTTTTTCTTACGTAACTTGATCAGGTTTTCAGAAAAGGAAATTCACAACCCTTGTGATTGTTCTTTATTCTAGGAATTTCTCTCAGTCCCTGTCAGTGAGAAAGGGTCAGTCATGCTACTACACATAAACATCTAACAGTATGTCATTTGCTTAGAAAACATGTTAGGTAATTATTAAAAAAAAACAAAACAAAACAGCATCATGTGTAAAAATTAATCTGGGTTAGGCAAGCTTAGTATAAAGCTTGTACAAATGCTTGTACTAATGTATTAAAAAAAATCAGAGCTATTTTTGCAATGTGATTATGTACAATGGCACTGTAAACATGATGCTACTGTCTACTGATGAACTTGTCATTGATCTTTACAGATACAGTCTAATTGATAAGCCGTACACCAGTAAGAGTCAACAGCTGGTCAATAATTCTTCACCCTGCTGGATACACAAGACTAGGCTGATCAGAAATTTAGCTGTCCTGAGTGAGTTTCACAGGATTTTTAAAAACAATTTATTTGAGGAAGTGTTCCTTTCAATTACTTTAATTTCATAATGTCCAATAATAACTTCATTAAAAATTCTAGATAAAGTGTTATTAATTACTCCTTATTATTAAAAGTACCTGTGAATATATTAGTGCAATTTCATTATTGTTCCCTAATTTTCTATTCATTTTGCTAATCTACAGTATTTTATTATAATCTAACATCACTAAAGATAGCAACTGAAAGAGTTTTAAATTAAAGAAACTAAATATATCTAAAATATATTAACCATAGTGAATAAGTATTGGCTTACATTGTTCCCCTAGGAACACATACTACATTTTTAAGGAAAATCATGTTACTTATTTGTAAATATTTCTTCGTTAAATTAGAAACACTTAGTCTGGTGCTTCTGCATGTACTATTTATCTACCATCTGTAAAACAGAAAGAGAGTTTCATTCTAACTTCTATTTCCTAATAAAATTGATACAGTAGAGCTACTAATCAAGACAGTCCATGAGTACGTAGATTGGTATTTCTGAATGTTATGCTAAAGAAGACATTCTTGCCAGAACTCACTAGCAATTAGATAATTTTATTTAAAACAAGTCCCAGTCTGTAGTGAAGCACAACATTAGAATGCCTATTGACAAGCTAACGTATAAGAAATTCCAGTCATTTACAGATGGGTTTTAAGCAGTTCTCAAGCCTAAGCACACTTGACAAGACATAAGTGGAGCATATGTCAGAAGGATTCGACTCAGTTATTCTGCTCTGTTTACATGACATAATTCCTCCAAGCAGTTATCTGCTATTGTATCTTCAATACATGTATTATTTGCATTATATGTGACAGTAGTAATGAAAGGCCTATGGATTTTGTGTAACTATGTGCTCTGAAACATGGTCTACTCCTGTAGAGAGATGCTGCAATGAGGTCAAGACAGTAGCAACACAATTATCAAAGCAAAAACTTGTATTTCTATTACTGTTATTTCCAGTATACTAAATTCTAGAGCTTATACGTAAGTAGGCAATAATAATAATAATAATAATAAACATGTTTAAGAAGAATTAATTCTACCAGATTTTACACCACAATAACAATAAATGGTTAGAGCTTTAAATTTTCCTACCTTAACATTAAAAACATAAGTATACTAAGGCTATGAATGTATCAGGGGTCACCTAAGGCAGGTCTGCACTACTCATAGAAAAGCACAGGCACAAAATCAGTATGGAAAGCTATCCATGCTAACAGGCTAATGCAAGAAGCCTCCTAAAACCAGGGTGAAATGTTCTCTTCATATACCTATCACAATTACTAGGATGTCTGGAGTTTTCTCATTCAAATTTTCTAATCACAGACAGATTCAAGGCTTGTGAACTGTGAGTTCTTGTACATCTGCCTTCTGTTACATTTTTAAAGATATCACAGTATTGGAATTGTGAACACTGTCATATTTCCTGACGGTTATTTATATTACCTAAATGTACGGTTAAAAAATAGAAAGACCTAACAATGTACTGCAGTATTTTACTCAAAGAATCCCAGAGTCATACAAAAACATTGGAAGGAAACAGTGAAGGAGGGGGAGGGAGGATTGTTACTATATTCAAGAACAACTCATTATTCTGTGTATAAATTTAGCATTTAAAAGAAAAATACTTCTGCACAACAACATATATTTCTAGAATATTACATTTTTATTAAATGACTGATACCTTGTGAATTTAGTAAAGTTTCTGTCTGGGGTACGATTATGAGAGTTGTTCAATTTACATGTGGTTTATGGGTAGAAGATGCACCATAAATGTCAGAGACTTTCCCAGTTTATATTTATTTCTTGTTTTAATTTCCTATCTATTTTCAACAGAATCAAACCGAGCTCTGTTGTGTGAAGAAAGCTGAGAAGCTAACAGTTCAGCAGCAGGTTGGTAGCTGATGGCATACTTTGATATCAAAATTACTTTAAATGGGGAAAAAACACCACAAACAAGAAGACAACAGAGATAAAGGATAAAGGAAAACCTGTCCTTAGAGAAAGAAAGGAGGAGGAAATGTTATTTTGCAGCTCATCCAAACATTGACTGCAGACATAGTAGAATTTACATTGCATGTGAAGGATACGTTTTCAGAAACATCATTAAGAGTGAGTAAGAGAAATCCTAATGATATTTATTCAATTAATATTTCTAATTAGCAGAAAAGTTTCTGTAAATATTTTTTATCTCATTTAGCTATTATTCACAACTCTCTGTCTAAACAGAGCAAAGTATTCAATCTTGCAGGTGGTTTGCTGCAGACTTGGATAAATCCAATTAAAACATGCAAAGAAACAAACAACAACTTAGAAGTCAGACTGGATTAAAAAAAATGAAATCAACATTTTTTATTAAGAAAAATAAGGAAATCTTTCCCATTGGTAGCCTGTACCAGCTGGCCTTGACAACACCTGGCACCCCAGAAAGGATGGAGCAAGAAGTTGTTCTCTTGCATTTCTCATTCACATGGTGTAAACAGAGCCAGGTGAAGTAGAAACCACTTCTGCTCCAGTGTGCTGGTGCTCCCTGAGGCAGGCAGGAAGCATCTGACTGCACTTGTGCCCACGCAAAGCGTGGTCAGCTCTGCAGTTGTGTGAGCAGTTTATAAGGCCAGAGGAGAGTGAGTCAAAAGACCTTTGTACATGGAAAGACTACAGATCTGTGTTCAAAATTATTGCCTAAGAGGGATTAAAATTGTGGAAAAGCCGAACAATAAGATGAATACGCAACTGTGGTAGGAAAAAAAAGGGTCAAAATAAAATGTATGTCTTCTGAGATAAAGCAGCAGAAAACAGCAGAAAAATAGAAGGTGCTATCAAAGTCAGCTAAATGCTCTGGCTTATAAAACAGGCTGCATAACATATGTCCACCAATATCCACTACAACAGGAACATTAAGAAAGCTATTAAGATAGTGGCCCCATTGTGCTCAGGTATGCAATAACATATGGCATATTTCCTGCTTCACTGTGCATTTTCTTCCTTTTGCTGTTCAGCATCACTAATTTAGAGCTCAATTAATATACTTTGTGCATGTATTTCTCTGCAGAATATTTTAAAATTAAAATTAAAACTGCTTAAAATTAGTAAATTTTTAATGTATCTGTATTAAGAGGTATTAAGAAATACAACTTTTCCCAAATTTCATTTAACTGGTGGAGATAGAGAAATAATTTTAAGGTAGATACACATCATACTAAAATTATTACTAATTACGTCCTCACAGAATTTGCTGTAATGGTGCCGCAGTGAAGCACTACAAAGTTGTTGTTGGCGTTAGTCAGTGAAGACTTCTCAAGGAAAACGGGGTTATATCTCAGAAGTGTGGACTAGAGGAAAAACAGTAACTGACTAATGTAGCAGTGATAAAATACAACCAGAAATACAAACTGAAAATTTTTCTCCACCTATATGTGCGGAGGAAAAGAGGGAAATGAAGAAGCCTGAAAGCCTTTTGTCCTTCATGGATATTTATATCGAAAATTTTGAAAACAATAAAAGAGTATCACAGTTGTCATAAATAAAATGCAGATCATTTGAGATATATTGTTTCTTTCTGTAGTGTTTACAAATTCTGCATACCCTGTAGCATTTCTAGTGATAGTAGGATTATTAATCACAGAATCACCAAGGTTGGAAAAGACCTTCACGATCATCCAGTCCAACCATTCACCTCCCATTTTGGGGGAGGTACCTGATGGAGGAGCCTCCTGATGGAGGAGCCAATGTCACTCTGGTCTTCAAAAAGGGCAAGAAGGAAGACCCAGGCAATTATAGGCCAGTCAGCCTCACCTCTGTCCCTGGAAAGGTGATGGAACAGCTTGTGCTGGATGTCATCTCCAGACAACTGGAAGAAAAGGAGGTTATCAAGAGTAGTCAGCATGGATTCACCAGGAGGAGGTCATGTTTGACCAATCTGGTAGCCTTCTATGATGTTGTCTCTGGCTGGGTGGATGGGGGGAGAGCAGTGGATGTAGTCTACCTTGATTTCAGCAAGGCATTTGATACTGCCTCCCACGACATCCTTATAACAAAGTTGAGGAAGTGTGAGATAGATGAGTGGACAGTGAGGTGGGTTAAAAACTGGCTGACTGTCAGAGGGTCGTTGTTGGTGGTGCAGAGTCTGGCTGGAGATCCGTAACCAGCGGTGTTCCTCAGGGGTCGGTGCTGGGTCCGGTCTTGTTCAACATCTTCATCAATGACCTTGATGAGGGGATAGTGGCCACCCTCAGCAAGTTTGCTGATGATACGAAGTTGGGAGGATTGGCTGACATGCCTGAAGGCTGTGCTGCTATTCAGCAAGACCTGGACAGGCTGGAGAGCCGGGCAGTAAAAAACCGGATGAGGTTTAACAGAAGCAAGTGTGGAGTCTTGCATCTGGGGAGGAATAATTGCATGCACCGGTACAGACTGGGGGATGACCTGCTGGACGGGAGCTCTGCAGAGAGGGACCTGGGTGTCCTGGTGGATGACAGGTTGGCCATGAGCCAGCAGTGTGCCCTTGTGGCCAAGAGGGCCAATGGCATCCTGGCATTACAAAGAGCGTGGCCAGCAGGTCAAGGGAGGTGATCGTCCCCCTCTACTCTGCCCTGGTAAGGCCTCATCTGGAGCACTGCGTCCAGTTCTGGGTTCCCCAGTACAAAAAAGACAGGGATCTCTTGGAAAGAGTCCAGCGGAGGGCCACAAAGATGGTGAAGGGCCTGGAGCATCTCTCCTATGAGGAAAGGCTGAGTGAACTGGGTCTGTTCAGCCTTGAGAAAAGAAGACTGAGAGGGGACCTCATCCAGGTCTATAAATATCTAAGGTGTGGGGGGCAGAATGGTGAGGCTGGACTCTTTTCAGTGGTGAGTGGAGACAGGATATGGGGAAATGGCCAGAAATTGCAGCATAGCAAGTTCCGCACAAATGTGCATAAGAACTTCTTTACAGTGAGGTGACGGAGCACTGGAACAGGCTGCCCAGGGAGGTTGTGGAGTCTCCTTCTCTGGAGATGTTCAAGACCTGTCTGGATGCCTACCTGTGCGACCTGGTGTAGGGAACCTGCTTTGGCAGGGGAGTTGGACTCGACGATCTCTGGAGGTCCCTTCCAATCCCTACAATTCTGTGATTCTATCACCAATAGTTCTCACCAATCCAGGTCCCTCACCATGTCTAAATATTACTTGAACGCCTCCAGGGTCAGTGACACCACCACCTCCCTGGGCAGCCCAATCCAGTGCCTCTCTTTTGGACCACTCTTTTGGAGAAGAAGTTTTTCCTACCATCCAACCTGAATGTCCCCTGGTACAACTTGAGGCCTCTAGTCCTATCACAGTTACAGGAGAGAAGAGGCCGGCCCCAGCTTGCCACAGCCTCTCTTCAGATAGTTAAAGAGAGCAATTAGAATAGGATAGGATAAGAAAGGATGGAATAGGATGGGATTGGATGGGATGGGATTGAGTAGAGTAGAGTAGAGTAGAGTAGAGTAGAGTAGAGTAGAGTAGAGTAGAATAGAATAGAATAGAATAGAATAGAATAGAATAGAATAGAATAGAATAGAATAGAATAGAATA